>NC_060954.1:6623877-6708842 GCF_022045245.1 Lucilia cuprina
AGAACTAGAACAGAACTAGAACAGAACTAGAACAGAACTAGAACAGAACTAGAACAGAACTAGAACAGAACTAGAACAGAACTAGAACAGAACTAGAGCAGGACTAGAACTGAACGGGAGTCAAAATCAAAATTCTTGAAAATATAAGAGAATGATAATTAAATAATATTTTACAGTTTTCCAAATGACATTAAAACATAATTTCACTATTAGAAGTTGATCCAAGAGAAAAGCCTATTTTCGATCCACCCTAGTTTACATACAAATAATTTATCTTTCAACAGTAGTGACAGTTTTAATAAAGCTGGGAATATAAAACAAATAGGTGTCATTATAATCATAAGAATCGTTAAAAATATATATAAACAAAATAAAACCCAAATTATGAAGCAAAAGTAAACAAAATGATAAATCTATTCCACTCTCTTTTGTTATCATTTATATCTGTAATAGATATGTATACATATTTTTTTCTTCAAATTTTAAAATATTACAAAAATACTTATTAGGGAGATACCAATTTTATTTAATAAACTTAAATTAATATTTAGTTTTGTAAATTTTATTTTTATTATTTTGTAAAGTTTGGAGATTTAATTCTTTTTTCTAAAACAAAGATTTACTTAGCATTAAACTGTGACACCCCCTATTTTACTACACAAATCTCTCAAATGAAAGTGTCATAATAATGAGTACTTTTTTGGGGAAAAATAGAAAAAAAAAAAACAAAAATCTATGCAGTGATTTATTTTACTCCAACACCTTATTAAATATTCATTTGCAGTAGAAATTTTGCATTTTTTTATTTTATGTTGCTATCAATATATTTCGCAAAAAAAAAACACAACATTTAAGAATTATTCATAAAAAACAGTATTGAAAAAAATGTAACAAAAAATTTAATACAAGTCCAAACCGCAACAGACATTTTTCTCTGTTGACAAGACATAATGTCAACAAGCGGTTTAACATTAATTTGTCGCATTTTCGCCTGTTGTATTTTGTTTCGCTCTACGAGAGCAGACTTTATTTACTTGAAAACCTATAAATGAAAAAAAAGAAACACAACCCAAATAAAACAACAATAAATAATAAGTAACAACCCAACAGATTTTTTTACCAAAACAATAATATTTTACTGAAATTTTTCACTATCACCTCAATTTTTCCTATCGCGTTTGCTGGGTTGTTAAAAAACAACAACGAAATATCAAGGCAGAAAAAAGTTCCTTCTTATATGATGAAAATTTGTAATTCCCTGAGTTTGGCTGCATGTGTTTGTATATTTAAATTTGTTTAGTATTTGTATGAGTTTTTTTACTAATAATTGCATTAAAAAACAATGCAAATTATTCTTAAGCAGAACTAGAACGGAACTTGAATAGAACTAGCATGGAACTAGAACACATGTAGGCAGAACTAGACAAAACTATAACACAACTACAATTTAACTAGAACGGAACTAAAACACAACTTGAACGGAACTAAACACAACTAGAACCGAACTAGAACACAACTAGAACAGAATTAGAACACAACTAGAACAGAACTAGAAAGGAACTAGAACTAGAACAGATCTGGAACTGAACTATAACACAACTAGAACACAACTAGAACACAACTAGAACACAACAGAACTAAAATACAAATAGCACACAACTAGAACAGAACTAGAACAAGCCTAGTACAAAACTAGAACAGAACTAGAACAGAACTAGAACAGAACTAGAACAGAACTAGAACAGAACTAGAACAGAACTAGAACAGAACTAGAACAGAACTAGAACAGAACTAGAACAGAACTAGAACAGAACTAGAACAGAACTAGAACAGAACTAGAACAGAACTAGAACAGAACTAGAACAGAACTAGAACAGAACTAGAACAGAACTAGAACAGAACTAGAACAGAACTAGAACAGAACTAGAACAGAACTAGAACAGAACTAGAACAGAACTAGAACAGAACTAGAACAGAACTAGAAAACAACTGGAACACAACTAGAACACAACTAGAACACAACTAGAACAGAAGTAGAACAGAACTTGAACAGAAGTAGAACAGAACTAGAACAGAACTAGAACAGAACTAGAACAGAACTAGAACAGAACTAGAACAGAACTAGAACAGAACTAGAACAGAACTAGAACAGAACTAGAACAGAACTAGAACAGAACTAGAACAGAACTAGAACAGAACTAGAACACAACTGGAACACAACTAGAACACAACTAGAACACAACTAGAACACAACTAGAACACAACTAGAACAGAACTAGAACAGAACTAGAACACAACTAGAACAGAACTAGAACAGAACTAGAACACAACTAGAACAGAACTAGAACGTAAACTAAACCAGAACTTGAACAGAACTAAAACACAAATAGAACACAACTAGAACAGAACTATAACACAACTTGAACACAATTATAATAGAACTAGAACCATTTATTGTTGATACAAATTGTGGACTGTTAAGTCAAATTTCAAAGGGGGCTTTTTATATAAAGTTCATGAGGTTCAAGGCTAGTATGGAACTTGGTTTTAAAGCTTTTTGTAGAGATACGAGTATGTTACTTATGAACTTAAAAGCCCTATGTGGCCGATGTTAACAACTTTCAATAGGTTTCGTCTACGGTACCATAATAGATCATGTGCCGAATTTCATTAAATTATTTCCAAAATTGTGACCTATAATATGATTACAAGGTTTACAAGCCCTACCCTAGGTGAAATATTGGACCGTTCTTAACCATTTTCAATGGGCTTTGTCCCAGGGATAATAGAAGATCATGTAGTAAATTTCATTGAATTATCTTCAAAAAAGGGACCTGTAGATTGATTACAAAGTTTACATGGACGGACGGACAGTCGGACTGACATAGCTAAATCGACTCAGAAAACGATTATGAGCCGTTTGTTATACTTTAAGGTGGCTACAGGACCATTATTATTGTGCGTTACAAACATCAATTATACTCTGCACCACTTTGTGGATAATTATTACCAAGTTATTGAAGAATTTGTAGTTATTTTGGATTGAAAAAGCTTAACAATCCAGCCAGGCTGGTAACCCTAGTCTTGATACCTTGTTTATTTTATTTTTAAAAAAAATTCACAAAATTATGTTGTATTATAAATTTTTGTTGTATTTAAGTCAACAAAATAATCATAATGCTTCATTAGATTAGATAAGCATTGTGTATACATTAGAGAGCTCAATATATATAAAAAAAGAAAGAGATGGAATACAAATTGAGAGCTATAGTATTGAGTCATTTAATGTGGATCAAGGAAATATTGAAATTTTTCTTAAAAATCTATAGTAATTGTTAATAAAAAGTTTTTTTTAATACATACTTTTCTTTTTGAGTTTTGAAAAAATTTACTATTAAAAGTGGGTGAATAATAGGTATTATTTTAATTTTGTTGCTTTTTTATCAATAAATTAAATTATCTAATCTTATCTTTTTTTGTAGAGATTACAAACTGGTGGAGAGTATAAGGAACAAGTTGGTAGGGTATTCTTTTATGAACAGCATTTAGTACGATATTTGAAACAGGTGAATAAAGGTAAAAAAGCGGCGCAAAGAAAAAAGTTATATAAAAAAAAATGTAATAAAATTTTGAAATAAAAATGTGTTAAGAAATTTTTGAAAAATATAAAAAAGCAAAGAAAAACTTTTTATAAAAAAAAGTGTAAATTTATCGCTGTTCACTAAAAGAGCAAAAAATAATCAAAAGAATAAAAAAGTGTTTCTAAAAAGAAAGATTCTGAAAAATATTAAAAATATCCAGTAATATAATATCGACTGAACTGAGACATGATCAGACAACTGATCTGCCAAGACACTCTAATGTTAAGTAAAGTTAAAGTGTTAAAGTTTAATAACTACTTATGTGAGAGACGATCGTTAAAGTGCTCAGAAATATGATTTGCAAAGATTCTCTAAAGTAAAGAGAAGAAAAATTAAATTAATTAAATTAATATTCAGACACAAAAGAATTCTAGCTTCTGATAAGAACTAATAATATTTAATTTCATTTATATAAAAATAGTAATTTTTTTCGATCAGTGTATAAAAATTACCAATATTAAATATTTGCTACTACTATCTTTTTTCCTAATAATACCTATAGTCTCTAGTTTTTTATCTAATCATTTGGAAAAAAAAGGTCTTAAAATCGCATTTATAGACCTGTATATGTACTATCAACTGTAATAACTATATCACTAGTGTAGAGGTTTTTTTAGCGCGTTTTTTCTAACAAAATCCCTCAATTGCTCTTACTCACTCTCTCTCTCTCTCGATCTTTGTCTCACTCTTTCCTAAAACAAGTGCGTAAACTACAAAGACAAGTGTTTGAAAATATACATTTGAAAACTATGCAGGTTCTATGATAATAATGAAATACCTGTAAAGCCCTAAATTATCAAAATTACACAAAAACAAAGGGGCGAAAATAAAAAAAAAACAAAAAGCCCCTTTATACCCAAGAACACCTTCACCAATGAATGGTGAAGGTGAATAGTGATTTTGTACAAAAAAAGCAAGGAATAGATTAAATATTGATAAAGAAAATGTGTGCTTTAGTTTGATATGAGTCATTTACATTCCAAAACAAGTAAGAAATAAGAGTCGGGCGAGGCCCTATTCGGGGGTTCAGTTGTATGTAGATTGATTACAAGTTTACAAAACTCTATCCGGCGTGTTCAGTTGTATCGGGGCTAGGTGAAATAATGGACCGATATTAACTATTTTCAATAGGCTTCTTCTACGATACCGTAGAAGATCATGTACCAAATTTCATTGGATTATCTCCAAAACTGTGCCCTGTAGTTTGATTACAAGTTTTACAAGCCCTATTCGGGGGTTCAGTTGTATCGGGGCTAGGTGAAATAATGAGCCTATATTAACCATCTTCAATAGGCTTTATCTACGATACCATAGAAGATCATGTACAAATTTCATTGGATTATCTACCTGTAGTTTGATTACAAGGCCTCTTTCAATAGGCTTCTTCCCTGGGACAATAGAAGATCAAAATTACGACCTGTTGTTTGATTACAAGGTATACATGGACGGACGGACAGACGGACATTGCTAAATCGACTCAGAAAATGATTCTGAGCCGATTTGTATACTTTAAGGTGGGTATATGACCAATGCGTTACAAACATCAACCTCCCCACTAAAGTGTTGTAGGTTATAAAATATATAAAATAACATAAATCAATTGTATTAAAGACAAAAGCAAGAAAATATGTTAATACCGGAAATGTAGCCTCAACCGAAAACCCGATAATAAAACAAATGCCGAAGCTGATCTTTAAAATTCTTAAGGTCAAATTTTAGCAAACTTTAAACGTGACAAAATATACTCCACAAATATTTATCTTTCGAACAATGTTTCTACGTTAAGGATTTAATAAGATCACACCCAATAAAAAAGCCTACATCTTAAAAAACTTCCTCGCAAATTGAAAGATTTCTAGTTCGCTGTAAGTCGTAGCCGGCCAAATTGTTTTCTTATCTTCATGATCTTTTGAACAAATGTGTCAGCGATGTACTTTCGTTAAGATCTTCTTCATGATTTTTTAAGCAATATATCTGTGATGTTTTTCCGATAAGATCACATCCAGTAAAATCACCTTTATTCTAAAAACTTTCTTCGCTTGGCTTTTTTCTGAACGATACAAGCCATGATCAATCAATGATCTTCTTGATCTTTCGAACACAGCGTTCCTGATGTAGTTTCGTTGCAAACATTTCCTCAGCTTCTTGATCTTTCAAACAATGTGTCTATGATGTAGTTCCAGATTGAACGATACGAGTCATGATAAATCAATGATCGTCAACTCCTTATTGTAAATTGTTTCCCCATCTTTTTGATCTTTCGAACACAGCGTTCGTGATATAGTTTCGTTGCAAACATTTCCTCAGCTTCTTGATTTTTTGAACAATGTATCTGTGATGTAGTTTCACATCCAGACTTCACTCTAAAAACTTCCTTCGCTTGTCTTTCTTCTGAACGATACGAGTCGTGATAAATCAATGATTGTCAACTCCTCATCGTAAATTGATTCCCCATCTTCTTGATCTTTCGAACACAGCGTTCGTGATGTAGTTTCGTTGCATACATTTCCTCAGCTTCTTGATCTTTTGAACAATGTGTCTGTGATGTAGTTTTACATCCAGACATCATTCTAAAAACTTCTTTCGCTTGTCTTTTTTTTTTTTTTTTTGAATGATACGAGTCATGATCAATCAATGATTTTCAACTCCTCATCGTAATTTGTTTCCCCATCTTCTTGATCTTTAGAACAGAGCCTTAGCGATGTAGTTTCGTTGCAAACATTTCCGCAGCTTCTTGATCTTTTGAACAATGTGTCTGTGATGTAGTATCACATCCAGACTTAATTCTAAAAAGTCCTGCTCGACCAATGATTGTCAAATCCTTATCGCAAATCGCTCCCCCATCCTCTTGATCTTTCGAACACAGCTTCTTGATCTTTCGAACAATGTGTCTATGATGTAGATTCACATCTTGTAAAACCGCATTAATCCCAAAAAAAAAAACATGAAATAACTCTGGATCACTTGACTTTCGCCAGGCTATAACAGAAATCTCAGTAACTTCACTCAATTTATCATACACCAAAAAGAGACTTATAAGCGAGAGTGATGTAATGACAAGTGGTTACAATTCATCGGTTAAGGTGAATCACTTTAAAAAATATAAAGCGTGGTGTCTGATTCAGTTTTCTTCATTACTTTTAAACACAACTGAACGCAAACAATTGCATTATTAGAACAAACTGAAATAATGATAATACCAATTGGATGATATCATCAATATACGATTAAATGATAATTTTAAATTTGTCTTGTAAATCGTAAAAAAAAACTGATAAATAATGATAGAATGAAAGATAATGGAAAGGAAAACAGAAATTAATACACGCAATAAAATCAAATAATTTTTATGTAGAAAAACGATTATAACAAAATATTTCTTATCACATTTCAAATATAAATAAAACCGAAAATATATATAGAAAAAGCACTTGTTACAAAGTCTCCAAATTCTTAAATATTTTATGAGTAATAAGTGGAAACATATATCGAAAATGTTAACCCTGAACTAATTATTAGTTGTAATAATTATGTTTAGAAAAACTACTTTAACACTTTAAAACCCATCAATCATATTAAAAAAGAAAAAACAACTAATTTGGTTTCTTAACTTTTCTACTTTACAGCCTATTTTACACTTAATAACGATATTGTAAACCCCAATAGAACAAAATACGAAAGACTATGTTTAAAACGAATAAAATACAGATCCATTTGGGTCTGTTAGCTTTATATCTATGCTTAAGCATAGATTCAACACAAGCTCAAGAAAATGCCCAATTACAAATACCTCCATCATTGGTGGAATGTTATAATACCTCTTACTATATGAATCGTGCCAATCGTTTGCCCTCCAACATAGAAACTCTAATAACACTCATAGAAAAAGTGGAAAATTCTTATGGTTTTAATCAAGATATACGCCAATTGGCGGTATCTTTGACTCATCGTTTCCGTCAAGATGGCATACAGAGAGCTAATGGTGTAGCTGCCGGATTACCTGGTGTTATACCCTATAGTCCAACTGGTTTTCAATTTCCCAAATTTCGAATACTTTTACAACGTTTGATACCTGGTAATGCTTTTAATTTTCCCAATAATTCTCTAACCAGTGAGGAAAGATGCTCTCTACATTTTATGCTATCCAGTTCGTTTGATACACGCGTTCGTGGTGATGAGAATACTGTATGCAGCAATTTGGCTCAATATAGATCACAACGTTTGCCGCGCTCACTACATAATCCTCAACAAAGACCCAATAATTTCATAGGAGATGTGGAAATTTTGGATAGCTTACAATCTCAGGCAGCCAAACGTGGTGCTCCCATGCAGGCGGGACAACGTTATAATACAAATACGAAGTCTTTTGATTATGAATATGGCTGGAATGATTATGGCTATAATAACAATGGAGGCAGTAATAGCATTAGCCAGTGTCCAGTGGAAAATGGTGTTATACGCACTCAATGGGGTACAGTAGCGGCGGGTACTTTATTAGCAGGTATAGCTGCTGGTTTGCAACCTCAAACTGTACCCTTAAGAACATTACTGGCTATGGCCTCTCGTCGCAATGGTTATCAAAATATGCCACAAATAGCCACCGTTAATGTAGACAATAGATGGGCTGCCACTGTGGCTGGTGATTTGGCTGAGGTTGCTTTAGTACAAGTTCCTGTCTCAGCTAACGAACAGGCGACCGTAGGTGCTACAGGTGCCTGGAATAGCACCGTCATGCCCAAATGGTATTTCCTTTCACAAAGACAAAACCTTGAAATGACAGATGCCGAAATACGTGGTGGCATTGATGGTCTTATATTGGCGCTTAACATTGCTCAATGGAATAATCAAGTTAACAATTTGAAATTATCTCAAGTATTACGTATGTACTATTCTTTGGATGGTGTTATGGGTAGCGGCATAATGGCCTGTAATCGTATGGCCACCTTCCAGGGTATTGCAAATTATCAACAAACTATGATGGCTCAGACATCGGCTTTTGCTCAGGTCTTAGATCGTGAAATGCAATTGGTTGTTACTTTGTCGCCAGATTCGATTGCTAACTTTTCATTGTCTGCCACAAATGCTTTAATCAATTATTTGCGTAAGTATTAATATGTTAACTATTGTTTTTTTTTTCGAAATTTTATTATTTTTATAAGAAATACTCTCTGTTTGTGTTTGCTGAGGATTAAGTTAATTTTAACACCCTACATTTAATTTCTAGAATCTATGTTTAAAGCTTCTAAATGATCTTGAATGAAATATTTTCATTTATTTAATGCAAAAATTCAATGTTTCTCAATCGTTGTCTTCCTGGTGTTTGATGTAAGAGCACTTCTGTTAGCACTTATCAAACTAGATATAGTAATGACTTGATAACAGACGAGACTACAGACCAGAATAGCCTACAGGCTAAATTATAAACAAGCTACTTACTGGCAATATTGTAGAACACACTACAAGCTAGATTACAGACTGGGTTAAAGACTAGATTACATACTAACATACAAGCTAGAATACAAACTAACCTACTGACAATGTTATAGAATACACTTCAAGAATGGAATACGGATTATATTACAGACTAGATTACATACTAACTTACATGCTATACTACAGACAAGACTAAAGATTACAGACTAAAACTACTGACAATATTATAGAACATACAACAGACTAGATTACAGCTTCGATTGCAGACTAGATTACATACTAACTTACATGCTATACTACAGACTATCTTACAGACTAGACTATAGACTAACTTACAATCAAGATCATAGGTCATCATAGACTAGATTACAGATTTAATTACAGACTACATTAAAGACTAGATTACAGACAGGCTAAACTATAGACTATCTTACTAGCTAGACTACATACTAACTTACTTACTGGACTACAGTATTCACTAGACTACAGTAAAGAAACTAATAGTCGTTATCTCAAGGAGTTTATAAACTAACTTACAAGCTAGAATACATACTAACTTACCGGCAAGATTATAGAACATACTAATGACTAGATTACAGACAAGGTTACATACTAACATACAAGCTAGAATACAAACTTACCTACTGACAATATTATAGAAGACACTACAAGAATAGAATAGAGATTATATTACAGATTAGATTATATACTAACTTACATGCTATACTACAGACTAGACTATAGACTAACTTACAATCTAAATTATAGATTATCAAAGACTAGATTACATACTAAAACCACTGGCAAGATTTAAGAACATACTAAGGACTACATTACAGCTTACATTGCAGACTAGATTACATACTAACTTACATGATATACTACAGACTATCTTACAGACTAGACTATAGCCTAACTTAGAATCAAGATCATAGATCATCATAGACTAGATTACATACTAAATTACAGACAACATTAAAGACTAAACTACTTACATCTAGGCTAAACTATAGACTACCTTACTAGCTAGACTACATACTAACTTACTGACTGGACTATTGTATTCATTAGACTACAGTAAAGAAACAAATAGTCGTTATCTCTAGTAGACAATTCAAAAAAATCGTAAAACTTATCGCTTCCTCAAATGTTGAGAAAAGTCTTCTTAGAATCAGCTTTTAATGGTTAATCGAAGCTTAAAAGTTATAGACTTAGAGATAGCTTTAACTAATTGTAATAAACTCATATTATTCCTTTAGCCATGAATGATCCCTTATGTTCGGTAAGCAGTGCAGTGCCTCAAGATATCTCACAAACTATAACACCCATGACAAATATTTATGTTTATATCGACACCACTTGGCCATTCTATCAAGTACAGGACTATGTTAAGTAAGTCAAATTGTTTTTTTTTAAAAATATCTAAATTAATTTATTAAAAAATAAAAATTTACAAAAAATCTTTAGCTATGTGCTGAACAATTTAAATATAAATCCTTATGCCAGTTCGGTGACATTATTGGCAGCAGCTGATGGTTCTATTATAGTAAATACCACTAATTATATATCGGATATATTTCAGGGTTGGAACTATACCACACATAATAATTGTAAGTTGTTGAAAAATATAAATTTTAGTTAAAAATAATAATTTATATCTTTCAATACAGACACCCAGGGCTTTAGCCTACCAACGGTATTACAAAGTATACAAAATTTGACTACCCAGTATATGAATGCTCAAAAGACTAATTCTACGGTGGGAGGACGCTCTTTAATAGCCTTAATGGTACCCTATATGGCTACTGTCAGTGCTTCGGATTCCAATTATGCTACCACTCAATTACAATACATTTACGAACAAATGCCCGATTTACGTTTTATTTATTATGCTGGTGGCACTATAACACGTTTCACTTCATTTGTTTTAGAACCCACTAAGGATTTATTCTCTTTAACTCCTTCTACAAGTCCAGCTACAGCCGGTGGACCGGTGGTAATGAGAATCAAAACTAGTAAGTTTACTTTAACTTCAATTTTGATAAAGTCGAAATCTTTATGTGTTATTACGTTTTCAGTTCCTCGCCGTTTGATAAATCCTCGCTGTGGTTCCACTTGGTATACTTCCACCTGGGGCACTGATCAACTAGCTCAATATGCCCGTCCCGGTGTTACAAATTTCTATCGCATGGTACCCAATTATTTCTATGGTGCTGGTAATGGTCGTTATTTGAATATACAATCACAAAATTCAGTACAATTTACCGTTTGCACATCACGTTCTGTGGTTCTTCCCCAACAAAATGCCAGCTCTAGCAATTCGGATGTTACCTGTACCCAATTACAGGGCAATACTTTTTCATATGATTTATCGAATGCCTGTAATGGTTACTATACAATACATCAATGTCCTCCTCTATATGTATCGGTTCAGGCTCCTTCCAGTTATTCTTCTTCCTCAACACCATCATCGTTGTCACCAAGTTTTGGTGGTCCATCATATGGTGGCCCATCATATAGTGGCTCTCCATTTGCCTCTATCTGCACCGATGCAGCCTGTCAAACACCTGATCAGGCCCGTTATATAATGTCAGTGGTTAATTTGGGCTGCTATAGTGGTGTATCTGCTTTAACAGCCAGTTTTGCCACCTTAATCATAGTGTATTTGTTGAGTAAACTTTTCTGAATAGTCTTCACAAAAATTTATTAAAAATTTCAACGCCATATTTATACACATCTATATAACTAATAGGCAGAGCCCTTTTAAACTTACAATATACATTCGATCTTTGCCAAAGGTATATCATTTTAAAGGTATTTATTCACAGATGTACACAATATATACATTAAGCATATGTATGGTTTTCTTTTCATTAATTTTTATCTTTATTTTACAATATAACTTAATATTATTATTATTATTTTTAAGTAAAATTTATAAAAACCAAAAATAACAACAAATTTCTAATAAAAATTACAAATTTTTTAAAAAATTTTTGGATTTAGTCCAAAAAAATACAACAGAGAGTATTTCTTTTAATTTACTACCATTATAATTAGTTTTTTTAAAAAAAGTAATCATTAAATTACCCTTTCATCAAAACAAAAAAAAAAGCTGAAGTAACTTATAATCCCTCCACTGATCCGGTTTGGAACCAACAGCCCCAACATATTACAAATCTTACAACAATAATGACCGATATTTTTGTGTTTTTGGATACCTATTGGGAATATGATTATATAGTGGATTATATCAAGTAAACATTTAACAGCTAGTTAAGAAATTGAACTTTTCTAAAACTTTTTAAACTTTAGCTATGTGGTACAACGTTTAAATATTAATCCCTATGGCAGTTCCATTACCCTATTAGCCGCTCGAGATGGTAGTACTATTGTTGAACGTACGTTTTATATAACAGACTATTATGAGAAATGGAATAAGACCAGTCAGTCGTGGTGTAAGTATGACAAAAAGTCTATATTGTAGACTAGTTTAGTCTTGTCTAGTCTTGTCTAGTCTTGTCTAGTCTTGTCTAGTCTTGTCTAGTCTTGTCTAGTCTTGTCTAGTCTTGTCTAGTCTTGTCTAGTCTTGTCTAGTCTTGTCTAGTCTTGTCTAGTCTTGTCTAGTCTTGTCTAGTCTTGTCTAGTCTTGTCTAGTCTTGTCTAGTCTTGTCTAGTCTTGTCTAGTTGTCTAGTCTTGTCTAGTCTTGTCTAGTCTTGTCTAGTCTTGTCTAGTCTTGTCTAGTCTTGTCTAGTCTTGTCTAGTCTTGTCTAGTCTTGTCTAGTCTTGTCTAGTCTTGTCTAGTCTTGTCTAGTCTTGTCTAGTCTTGTCTAGTCTTGTCTAGTCTTGTCTAGTCTTGTCTAGTCTTGTCTAGTCTTGTCTAGTCTTGTCTAGTCTTGTCTAGTCTTGTCTAGTCTTGTCTAGTCTTGTCTAGTCTTGTCTAGTCTAGTCTAGTCTTGTCTAGTCTTGGGTAGTCGTAATCTAAATTTTTTATATTTCAGTCCGCCCCGGTTTTAGTTTACCTTTGATCTTAAGTAAAACTCAACTTTTAGCCGAAACAATTTTAAAAGAGGAACGCAACCACTCCTCTTTGGGAGGACGTTCTATGATTGCTCTACTAGTGCCCAGTCCAACAGCATTTATATACGATTATGATTTTGATTATTGTAAAAATTTTGTAAATTATTTTAATAATTCTTTGCCCGATTTAACATTTCTTTACTATGCCGGAGGAGCGGTAATAAGATTTAGCGAATTTGTAGATAATAACCAGGAAGATATATTTGTGTTGAGTTATGATCTAGACGTGAAAACTGCGGCTCAACCTCTGGTAGAGAGAATAAGAAAAGGTCAGTAAGATAAAAACACAAAAACAAATTTGTTAAAAAAAAATATTTTTAATTTCTCTAGTTCCCCGCCGCTTAACCAATCCCCGTTGCTCAGCCTATTGGACATCATTGTCAATGGGTTCAAATCATATTACTCAGTATGAGCCCTTAGGACACATAAATTTTTATCGTTTAACAGCCCACTATTTCTTTAGCGAGGGCAGTATGCGTTATTTGAAGGTAAAACCTTTAAGTGCAGTGGCTTTTATTGTCTGCACCTCACGCTCAAATCCCTGGCCCTATCGCAATCCCATGAAGCCATATACCAAAGGAGAGGATTGTAAACAAATCACCTCTATGGATTTTAGTTTTGATTTAGGAGATTTATGTTTGGATTATAACTCATTGGGGGATTGTCCTCCTCTGTATTTAACGGTACAGGCTCAAACATTTGCTGATGCTAACCAGGTGTCATGTAAGAATGCGGCTTGCGCCACACCCGTTGAGACTCAATATGCAATAATGGTTAATAATTTGGATTGCACTAAGAGTACTGCATCAACTATGTTAATTCGAATGTTAAATTTAGTTTTAATATTGTTAGGTTTTAGGTTGTTTTAAGAGAGCAACAGATAAAAAAGAATTTATTTTATTTTAGAGAAGTTCAATCAAAATCTTAAAAACTATATCAAAACTGATAAATATAAAAGGTGTATATTTAAATTCAATAATAAATATTTTATTTCCTATCTTAACATTAAATTGTTCTATACTTTTACTTTAATTTTGCATACGACAAACTTGTATGTTTGACTCTTGTCATTTTACATCCCTGCCAAAACTCAGTTTGACAAAAAAAAGTTTGGTGAAAAGTTTTTGTGTTGCCTTTCATATGACATAAGGAACAAAAGTGTTAGAAATATTCCAAAAACAAATTGTTTCTTACCATTTTTATTTTGCAGAAGATGATGATACTTTATAAATAAATATTTTCTTAAGCAATTCACACACTTATTATTGTATATATTTATGTCATGTCATAAAAAGAATTTCAAATAAAGTTCAAACAATTTTATTCTTAAGAAAAAGAAACTAACGCAATTCTTTTTCTTAAAAATAAAATTGTTAAAGGAAAATTTCGAACACTTTAAAAGCTGTGAACTATTTACAACAGAATTGAACTGGAAAAGAAATGAAAGAACTAGAACAGAACTTAATCAGAACTAGAACAGAACCGAAAGAAACTAGGACTGGAACAAAACTAGAACAGAACAAGAACAAAACTAGAACAGAACTAGAACACAATTATAACACAACTAAAACAGAACTAGAATAGGACTAGAACAGAACTATAATGGAACTAGAACAGAATTAGAACAGAACTAGAACAGAACTAGAACAGAACTAGAACATAACTAGAACAGAACTAGAACAGAACTAGAACAGAACTAGAACAGAACTAGAACAGAACTAGAACAGAACTAGAAGAGAACTAGAACAGAACTAGAACAGAACTAGAACAGAACTAGAACAGAACTAGAATAGAACTAGAACAGAACTAGAATAGAACTAGAACAGAACTAGAATAGAACTAGAACAGAACTAGAACAGAACTAGAACAGAACTAGAACAGAACTAGAACAGAACTAGAACAGAACTAGAATAGAACTAGAACAGAACTAGAATAGAACTAGAACAGAACTAGAACAGAAGTAGAACAGAACTAGAACAGAACTAGAACTAGAACAGAACCAGAACAGAACTAGAACAGAACTAGAACAGAACTAGAACTAGAACCAGAACAGAACTAGAACAGAACTAGAACAGAACTAGAGCAGAACTAGAACAGAACTAGAACAGAACTAGAACTGTAATTTAATTAGAGGAGGACAGAACTTTAACTAAACTAGAAATGTACTAGAACTAAACTATAACTTTACTAGAACTACAATGTTTTTTTAACATTTATTTCTTGAACCTTAAAACAAACTTAGCTAAGATGCACACCACAATCTATTACATTTTCAGATTTTTTCGAAAGCCTAATTGTTCCATTACAAGAACCTAATTTACAATGCAATGAACTGCAATGACCCCCAAACTTTTACTATCTAGTTTGAGAAGCACTACTGAGTGTTTGAATTGAAGCAACTACCAAAACCTTAGTTTTATGTGGTTCATGTCTGTGCTAATGTATTTAACTGCTCTCTGGTGCCAAGTTAAGATATTAAATTTAAAATTAATGTTTTCACAAATTTTTTATTAAAATTATAAAGTTCTTTTCTCTTTTTATTTCTATTTACTGGCAACTTAATTTGTTTTATATCCTTTCCCTTCCTTAAAGAAACTTTTAGGTAAAACTCTTTTTAAAGATTAATTATTTATTTAAAATTCAATTAAAAAGCGATTAGAGCGCCAATATCTCAATATTTTATTACACTGTAATAGAAGGCCACAGCAAGTAAGTTTATGGAGGAGCTGATGGGCTTTTATAAACTTTTGGGGAGTTTGAGTAAATGTTTTTATTATGACGCCAGCGCACAGAGTAAAAAATTTTATTTACTAACAAAACATCACAGACACTCTCACATCTAACTATTTGTTTTTGGGGAAAACACTAGCATTTAAGGATACAATTTATATTTTTTAATGTTACGCAAAATTTATTAGTGAATTGGCAATTGGCATAGACGGACATGTTTAACAATTTTAATAAACAAATCAACAACAATAAAAATTAATAGAAAAAATACAGAATAGTGTTGGTTTTTTAAGGAAATAACTAAACAGCTGCCCTCCCCCTCTTAAAACTAGGGAGGCGCGGGAAAGTTTAAATTAGAAAAGAAAAAAAGCTGATAAAGTCTTTAAAAAAATATTAAAATTTTAAGAAAAAACTCAAAAAAAATGTGAAAAAAGTTTTTAAAAGTTTAAAGTTAAACAAATATTAATGGAATTTAAAAAAGAATTTAAATTTTATTTAGTTAAAAAAATAAAGAAAAATAAAACAAAATTTAAACTAAACAATTTACGGAATTAATTAAATTAAAATGTTTGTTTTAAAGGTAAGAGTTAATTTTAAAGTTTTAAAGAAAATTTGGTAAAATTTAAATTTGATTTTTTTTTTCCAAAAACTAAAAATTTTATTGATTTTTCACAATTTTTTACTATAACAGCAGAATGAGTATTACTCATACCTGCCAGCTGAAGAGGAGGGCAAAAAAAATGAAGGAAAATGCAAAAAAAATGCATTTTTCCCTTAACAACATACAACACCCCATTAATGGGTAGTTTAATATAAAATTTTCCAATTTTTAGGAGCAGGCGCTTAAAACCACCTTATAGGAAACAAAAAAACCCCCAATACTCATGCCCTTACATACAGAGGGTATCCTAAATGAAAATTATACACACACCATAACAATTTTCCTCTCATACTCCAAATGTCTCAGAACTGTCTATAAAAATTTCTATTTGATAACCGTATATAGAAAAAAATAACAATACATATGTATACACGCTCATAAACAATCTCATACTCTTCTTAATCGAATAGAAATCGGCTCAGAGTAAGAGGTAGTTGGTTTTCACTTTAGGGGTGGGTGGTTAGTGTTTTCTTTTAGTGTAGGAGAGTTTTGTTTGATTTGTTGATTTTATGTTTATTTCACATTGTAAAAAAAACTTTAAATTTTTGTGTCTATAACAATTTTTTCAAAATTCATAGAAATACACACACACACATACATACACTCACACAGCTGTACGCAGCAAAATTTGTCCATAAAATAAACACAATAATTCCAATGCACTAAATTCTATAAAAATAACAAAATAATGATTTATTTAATTTTCTCTCTCTCTCTCTTACTCTCACTTTAAATCACTAGCATACATACACACAATAATAATGTGAAAAATTGCATTTCAAACAGGTCCTTCTATACTCATATCCTTTATTATATTCTACTTTAATTTAGCTCTCTCTCTCTATTTAATTTATTTTCAAAACGACTCTCCAAAAATGCTTATACTCTTATCGCCACAACAATGAAAAAAACAACTCTGTTGCATTTTTGTTAGTGTAAATTTTCTTTTTGGGGGGTTGTTGCAACACAGTTAGAATTTGGTTTATAAATTTGTCCAATATGTACCTAAGTACATACATACGTACATTATTTTATTTTTGAAATAAAAAAATCTATGCTTTTAATTGAGCACTAATAGATTTCTAAAGGCCTTAAGAGGGTTAAAACAAGTGATTTGTAATGATTTTAACTAAAATATTTAAGTTGATTAATAATTTAAAAGTTTTCATTGAGACGGAAATCGAACATTTTAACAAAAAATAATAGAATTTTCTACAAGTATATGTTGACTAAAAAGGCAATTTATCAAACAAAACTAGATCAAAACTAGAACAGAACTAGAACTAGAACAGAAGGTAGTTGAACAGAACTAGAAAAGAACTAGAACAGAACTAGAACAGAAGTAGATCAGAACTAGAACAGAACTAGAACAGAATTAGAACAGAACTAGAACAGAACTAGAACATAACTAGAACAGAACTAGAACAGAACTAGAACAGAACTAGAACAGAACTAGAACAGAACTAGAACAGAACTAGAACAGAACTAGAACAGAACTAGAACAGAACTAGAACAGAACTAGAACAGAACTAGAACAGAACTAGAACAGAACTAGAACAGAACTAGAACAGAACTAGAACAGAACTAGAACAGAACTAGAACAGAACTAGAACAGAACTAGAACAGAACTAGAACAGAACTAGAACAGAACTAGAACAGAACTAGAACAGAACTAGAACAGAACTAGAACAGAACTAGAACAGAACTAGAACAGAACTAGAACAGAACTTGAACAGAACTAGAACAGAACTAGAACAGAACTAGAACAGAACTAGAACAGAACTAGAACAGTACTAGAACAGAACTAGAACAGAACTAGATCAGAACTAGAACAGAACTAGAACAGAACTAGAACAGAAATAGAACAGAAATAGAAAAGAACTAGAACAGAACTAGAACAGAACTAGAACAGAACTAGAACAGAACAAGAACAGAACTAGAACATAACTAGAACAGAACTACAACAGAACTAGAACCGAACTAGAACCAAACTAGAACTAGAACAGAACTAGAACAGAACTGGAACAGAACTAGAACAGAACTAGTACAGAACTGGAACAGAACTAGAATAGAACTAGAACAGAACTGGAACAAAACTAGAACAGAAGTAGAGCAGAGCTAGAACAGAAGTATAATAGAACTAGAGCAGAACTAGAACATAACTAGAACAGAACTGGAACGGAACTACAACAGAACTAGAACAGAACTAGAACCGAACTAGAACAAAGCTAGAACAGAACAGAACTAGAACAGAACTAGAACAGAACTAGAACAGAACTGGAACAGAACTAGAACAGAACTAGAACAGAATTAAAACAGAACTAAAACAGAACTAGAACAGAACTAGAACAGAACTAGAACAGAACTAGAACAGAACTAGAACAGAGCTAGAACTGAGCTAAAACAGAACTAGAACAGAACTAGAACAGAACTAGAACAGAACTAGAACAGAACTAGAACAGAACTAGAACAGAACTAGAACAGATAGAACAATAGATAGAACAATAGAACTAGAACAGATGTAGAACAGAACTAGAACCGAACTAGAACCAAACTAGAACAGAACTAGAAAAGAACTAGAACTAGAACAGAACTAGATCAGAACTAGAACAGAACTAGAACAGAACTAGAACAGAACTAGAACAGAACTAGAACAGAACTACAACAGAACTAGAACAGAACTAGAACAGAACTAGAACAGAACTAGAACAGAACTAGAACAGAACTAGAACAGAACTGGAACAGAACTAGAACAAAATTAGAACAGAACTAGAACAGAACTAGAACAGAACTGGAACAGAACTAGAACAGAATTAGAACAGAACTATAATAAAACTAGAAAAGAACTTGAACATAACTAGAACAGAACTAGAACAAAACTACAACAGAACTAGAACAGAATTATAATAAAACTAGAAAAGAACTTGAACATAACTAGAACTAGCATAGAACTAGAATAGAACTAGAATAGAACTAGAACAGAACTAGAACAGAAGTAAAACAGAACTAGAGCAGAACTAGAACAGAACTAGAGCAGAACTAGAACAGAACTGGAACAGAACTACAACAAAACTAGAACCAAACTAGAACAGAACTAAACAAACCTCAAGTAGTTTAAGGTCGTACAATATTGGAGACAAGGTATTATCCAATTCTTATACAACAAAGGAACTAACTACAGGCTCAAGTAATGTAAATATCAATAACATTTTTTTATATTTTTTAAATTTTAAAGTAATAATTTGGTTTCCTTTAACAAAGAAAAAAACCCATGTAAATTACACTTGTTGCCTCCAAAACATCAACGAAAAGAAGAAAAAATAAACTTATCATAATAATCTGATATTCAACTCCACCCCATGGCCAGAGACTCATATAAAATGTAACCTAACGCCTTTCGATTAAAAGCCGTTTTTTCCAAACCATACAAAATAAACAGTGAAAAAAAAACAACTTCGCACACCAATCAAGGAAACCTTAATAATGAAGAAATGATAATGCTGACGCAGATGATGGTAATGCTACTACAATATTAAAATGAAGAGGTGTGATGGAAAGGAGAACAACAAGTAGTGAAGTAACAATAAAAAAAATTTAACACTTTTGTAAATATGAAATCCTTGAAACTTCCCACAATTACTCATACTCAGTTCCATAAGTATAGAAGTTGCATAGATGGATGTCATGGCTGTCTGCAGCTTGCAGTTAAAGTAAAGGGAATTGGTTGCAAGTAAATTGCAAGAAGACTACTCTTACACGTAATAGTCGTGGGGCAAGTTGGAACGAGTGTAACACTCACTTTTTTCTTTTCAATGATTTGGTTTTTATCATACAAACTTGTTGTTTAACATGTTTACTACTCCAGCTTGTGTTTTGTTTATTTTTTCTCTACTTCTTTTTGGTCAGCAATTTGACCTTCTTCTTTTGGCTGATTTTTTTTCTTTATTTCATTTGGTTTAAAGTTGGCCAACGGGCATTATATCATTGTTACACATTTTTTTGTTTGGGGAAGGCAATATGGTTTTTGGAAAAAATGTGTAAGTCAGGAATAAAGTGTAGATAATTGACAGGTACATTGTACATACTTGTTGGGTCTTATCAAATAGCATTCAGGCATAATTTTCCCCGTTGCATTTGAGTAGAAGTGCAGTTACGAATAAAACAGAAACGTCATCACTACATGATCATCATTGATCAATGGTTTAGGAATCAATATAATTTGCTTATAACATTTTCTCTAGAAAAACGTATTGTTGAGGTGACCATTTATTAAATTTTTACACTTACCTTAAGATCTGTAAAGAAAGAAAAAAATATTTATTAGATTTTTTGTTTTTCGAAAATTTTATTAAATGTTAATAACTTAAAGCTATTAGTTAGCTTATAAACTGATTTAGAACCGAATTAGAACTAGGACAGAACTAGAAAAGAACTAGAACAACACTAAAACAGAACTAGAACAGAACTTGAACAGAACTTGAAGAGAACTCGAACAAAACTAGAACCGAACTAGAACAGTACTAAAACAGAACTAGAACATAACTAGAACAGAACTAAAACAGAACTAGAACAGAACTAGAACTAGAACAGAACTAGAACAGAACTTGAACAGAACTAGAACAGAACTAGAACAGAACTAGAACAGAACTAGAACAGAACTAGAACAGAACTAGAACAGAACTAGAACAGAACTAGAACAGAACTAGAACAGAACTAGAACAGAACTAGAACAGAACTAGAACAGAACTAGAACAGAACTAGAACAGTACTAGAACAGAACTAGAACTAGAACAGAACTAGAACAGAACTATAACAGAACTAGAACAGAACTAGAAACGAACTAGAACTGAGCTGCAACTGAACTAGATCTGTACTAGAACTCAATTCAATTTTATTTCGAAACTCAGTTTATCGATTTTGATTTAAAGCTGGTAACCTTAACTACCTCAACTACCGGTGGTAGTTTGCTGCCGCATCTGTTGTTGTTATTGTTAATAACGTAATCCCTCTTCATACAGCAGTTATGCCTGTTAACTCTCTATTAACATTGAATTAAAACCGGTTTGAGTTTGATTTTATTTGTTGATTTTGCAGTAGCGGCGGCTGCTGCTAACTTGGTTGATCAGTTGTATATACATATATCGGTGGATGACTAACGAAAGTGCATTATTAAAAAAATGAATGAAATTTTTTAATGGGGGGAATTCTTTTTTTATTTTAAGTTGTTGTGTTGTTGTATTTGATATTTGTGAGATGTTTACAGTTTGTAGGTGATCAATGTCTGTGCACGATCAACCTGTTTTGTTTTTTTTTTTGTATGTTATTGGGGTGATTTTTTGTTTGTAGTAAGAGTAAAGTACTAGAGATTTGCTATAAAATACTATTGGTAGTATTATTACGTTAATAAATGACGTTATTAATAATAATATATATTTTTTGCATTCATTAAAATTTTGAACTTTGTTTGGGTGGAAAATTATTTGAAACATGCAAATGACTTGCAATTTCATTGTATCTTTATCTGTAATATGTAGTGGCTAGTCAGGCTTTAAAAATCCCTTAATGAAATTTTCTAAGAATTTTATTTATTCATGCATTTTTACCAATTTCCTAAAAGCGGATATTATTCTTTTTAAATTTTTTTCTGTGTGACTGACATGTTTGCTTGGTGGAGAATAGCTTGTTTCTTAAGAAATGTTTTCTTATTTCTTTTTACGATTTTTTTTACAAAATGCACCTTTTGCGCGGGTTTTTTACTCCTTCATTATTTTTCACTTTATGTTTAGCTTGTCTTCTGCTTTTATCTTTTAGGTATATTGAGAAATACTTACTCCACCTTAGGCATTTCCTCCCTTTTTTTGAAATTTCTTTTATAGGTAGGTATTTCTACTTTTTTCAGTCTTTTTTTTTTTTTGTTAATTGCCTACATAGTATATAGCGATCTATTTGGTTATCTCGATCAATTGTAACATTTTGTGGCAATAATGAGAAAAGTTCTTTTTAATTTTTCCGATGCTTACACTCTTTTGCATTTTGTGATCCGCAAGTGTCTTAAAGTTGTGATACACGGTGGTCAGTCAGATTTTACAATGTTGGCGGAAAAATGTTTAGAAAATGTCTAACGATCGTGTGAATCATGATCAGGTAAGATTCATAATAATGTTTCAATTTTAGATTCCATCTTTATAACAAGAATTCGTCCTATGATTAATGCTTTTGATTAGATCTCTTAAATCGATGTCAATCAAGATCAAAATTTTTGTTCAGTTTTCCTCCAAAAGAAACTGATCTTATATTTGACTTATTGGTCCATCGATAGATGTCTCTTTGATCTACATGTGTGTGATCTTTGGTTCCAAATTTCAAAAAAAGATCTCAATGAAACAGTTGCAAGGAGAAATTCTTCCTCAATTTTGTCTCATTGATCTACCTGTATGTGATCTTTGGTTCCAAATTTCAAAAAAAGATTTCAGTGAAACAGTTGCAAGGAGAAAGTTTTCTTTAATTTTGTCTGAATGTTTCCAAGGGCATTTGTTAAGACCCAGATATAATATATTCTTTAGATCTTTACGGAACTTCACTTCAGAAATGCTGTATTTTAAGATGAGACCGTTGTGCTTGAAATTCGATCATTCATTGATCTACCTGTGTGTGATCTTTGGTTCCAAATTTCAAAAAAGATTTCAGTGAAACAGTTGCAAGGAAAAATTTTTCCTCAATTTTGTCTGAATGTGTCCAAGGTCATTTGTTAAGACCTAGATATAATCTATTCTTTAGATCTTTACTTCACTTCAGAAATGCTGTATTTTAAGATCAGACAGTTGTGTTTGCAATTCGATCTTAAATTTAAGAATTAGGTGATTCTACAATCACAATGTCTAGGTTCTAGAAGACTTTTAGAAGCAAGATTTAATCTCCGAATCTCTTTCTATTATGGATCCAACTGCTCTTTTGTAGAGGTTTAGAATTTATCTCATTGGAACAATATTTCTATAGATACTAATGTATCTATAGACTTAATAAATTCTTTAGATCCTTTCTGTCACATAGGCATTGTCCCAAGTTGTTCCAGTTGTTCTTTTAGGAATTTGTCTAATTCCAAGATTTTATAAATTAGTTCTTCTTGTAAAATGTTCTTATAAAGACTTTTTGAAGCCAGCTCTAGAACAGAATTAAAACAGAACAGAACTGAATGAGAACAGAACTAGAACAGAACTAGAACAGAAATAGAACAGAACTAGAAGAGAATTAGAACAGAACTAGAACAGAATTTGAACCGAACTAGAACAGAATTAAAAAGAACTACAACGGAACTAGAACTAGAACAGAACTAGAATTAGAAAAGAACTAGAAGAGAACTAGAACAGAACTAGTACAGAACTAAAACTGGAAAAGAACTAGAACAGAACTAAAACAGAACTAGAATTAGAAAAGAACTAGAAGAGAATTAGTACAGAACTAAAACTAGAACAGAACTAGAACAGAACTAAAACAGAATTAAAACAGAACTAGAACAGAACTAGATCAGAACTAGAACAAAACTAGAACAGAACTAAAACAGAACTAGATCAGAACTGGAACAGAACTAGAAAATATCAGATTCCTTGAAAATCCTGACATTACATCTAACTTTCTTTAACAAGCACCACAGTTCGCAGAGAAAAGAAAAGTAGTTTCCAGAAGCAAATACTATGTTTTCTATGTATTTTTTGACTTTTTCATTTAGTTAAAAGTCGACTTTGAGACTTTTTATAAATAGTCCACTTTTCAACTTTTTCCGATTTTTTTGACTTTTTGATTTTTTTTCGACTTTTTGACTAATTTCTACTTTTTTCGAATTTTTTACTTTTTTCAAGTTTTTCCATATATTTAAGAGTTTACACTTTTATAAAATTTTACGACTATTTTTAACATTTTTCTACTATTTTCGAGTTTTCAACTTTTTTCGACATTTTCCGACTTTTTGAATTTTTACGACTTTTCGACTTTTTATAGACGATAATCGAGTTATTGACCTTTTTGGAACAAAATACTTGACTTCGATCTTTTTTAGACAAAAAATCGATTGCTCTATTATTCGTAAGTCGATTTATAGAACCCTACTATGTATACATTTTGCAAGTAGGGTCACTGTAGCTATGGTCCTATGAAAACCTCCATATTCATACTTTTTTCTTTATATTCTTACAACCAGAGATTCCAAAGAAATAAGAAGACCACAAAACAAACACCCTAAACGAACTAAAATTCAAAACAAATAGGTATGCAAAATTATACATAAAAATTTATCAAAATCCAAGGCATTTCTTTTAGGTAAACATACATATATAACATGTTTTGATCTCTCAACATCATCATGATCCCACGCCGACGTTGAAATTATACACCCAGTTTTAAAGTATAAAAATTATGACCTGCTTAAATATTGTTTGCGTATAACAATAACAACAATATAAAAAATTAAGAAACGGCAAAAAAATAAGAAGAGTCTCTTATTTACCACTTCCCTCTGCCCAATAACAAAACTATATAGTACATACAAGGAGTAAAAGAATCTTTCTTTATTCCGCTTTGCTTGACCGCTGAGCAGCAGACGTTAGAGCCTTCAGTTGGGTTATTTTATTTTTGATCTTACTTTATGGATTGCTGCTGATGGTGTTTAACTTGAGAAACCGCGTGGGTTCTTATGAAGAAAACAATAATAATAATACTCAAACATCAACATAAGAACAACAACAAAAACACAAACATTAAATTAATATACGTATGAAGATACGGTAGGAAACAAAACGTACCATACTTTCAAACCACCCCACGCTTAATTTGAAATTTTATAGAAAAAAATTTTGTAATGAGAACATTTATGCTCTTGCTTAAAGAAAAAAACACTAGATTTAATGATCTCTTTTAGTGGAGTTTACATAAAAAGAGAGAGTTGCCGATCTTTTGAAATGTAAACGTGAAATAGGGAAAAAACTAGAGCTGAACTAGATATGAAATACAACTAAATTAGAACTCAACTAGGTTTTAACTAGAAGTAGAACGGAACTAAAACTGAACTGAACTAGAACTAATCAAGAACTGAACTAGAACTGATTTAAAACTAGAATAAGATCGGAACTAGAAAAAGAACTTAACTAAATCGGAACCAGACCTGAACAAAAATTTGACTAGAACTGAACCAGATCTGATCTAGAAAAGATCTAAAACTAACTACGTCTGAACTAGAACTAAACTAGAAGTTAACTTGAACTAGAACTGAAGTGGAACTTATCTAGAACTGAATTATAACTGAACTAGAAGTGAACTTGAACTAACGAGAACTGATCTAGAACTGAACTAGAACTTATATAGAACTAAACTAGAACAGAACTAGTACTGATATAAAAATGAACTAGAATTGAACTAGAACTGAACTAGAACTCAACAAGAATTAAACTAGAACTGAACTAGAACTCAACAAGAATTAAACTAGAACTGAACTAGAACTCAACAAGAATTAAACTAGAACTGAACTAGAACTCAACAAGAATTAAACTAGAACTGAACTAGAAATGAACCATTTCAGATCTAAAAATAAACTAGATCTGAACTAGAACTGAATTAGAACAAATCTAGAACTAGAACTTGAACTTATCTAGAACTGAACTATGGAGTTAAACTTGACAAAAACTAAACTAGAGCGGAACCCAAACTGAAATAAACCTGAAAAAGAACTGAACTAGAACTGAACTAGAACTGAACTAGAACTGAACTAGAACTGAACTAGAACTGAACTAGAACTGAACTAGAACTGAACTAGAACTGAACTAGAACTGAACTAGAACTGAACTAGAACTGAACTAGAACTGAACTAGAACTGAACTATAACTGAACTAGGACTGAACTAGAACTGAACTAGAACTGAACTAGAACTGAAGTAGAACTGAACTAGAACTGAAGTAGAACTGAACTAGAACTGAACTAGAACTGAACTAGAACTGAACTAGAACTGAACTAGAACTGAACTAGAACTGAACTAGAACTGAACTAGAACTGAACTAGAACTGAACTAGAACTGCACTAGAACTGAACTGGATCTGAACTAGAAAGAGTTCAGAGGTGTAAATCCCCGTAACTTGTGGTGTTACTACCCTTTCCCAAATCGAAATATTCAAAATATCAAAATAACATAAAATAGGCATTTAAGTGTTTAAAATAATTTAGTTATTCACCATTTTACAGTTTTTCCAAAAAGGGGGGTTTCTTTAAAACCTGAATTGTGTTACCTCTAACTCGTGTTAAAACTAATTTTTCTGGGATTTATATTTTTGGGTATTTTCCTACATCCCCTTACGATTTAATTAAATTTATTTTCAAAAAAGCAACTCAGTTTTTTTCACAAAAAACAAAACAAACGCACACACTTGTTTTAATTTTTTTTGCACAGAGATCAGAAAGTTTAGTCTCTCACTCTCTCTCTCTCTCTCCTCTCACACACAATTTGTTGTTTGTATTCATTTCAATGACGTACGCATGCACAAGGCAAGTGGGTTGTCAGATTGTTGTTGTATGGAATTGGATGCCCCGTTTTATACATTCAGAGTGGTGTAATTTTTGTTGTTGTTGCTGCTGCTGTTGGACTATATATTTTGTGTTTTTAAACTTGCAATTTTTTGTACGTTTTGTTTTGTTCTTTCTATACATACAGTTTGTATGTATGTTGGTAAGTTAGTTGTGTGTAGTATTTGTTGTTGTTGTTGTTGTGTTTTTGTTCAATTTTTCACCCATTCCCTTTTGTGTTGATCTTTCGTTTTAAAATGTAAGGTGGCTGTGGTGGCTGCTGCTTGTTGTTATTGTTGTTTCTGTTGTTTAGGCAAAAAACAGCGGGTTGTGATCTGTTGTTGTTGTTGTTGTGTTTTTGTTCAATTTTTCACCCATTCCCTTTTGTGTTGATCTTTCGTTTTAAAATGTAAGGTGGCTGTGTGGTGGCTGCTGCTTGTTGTTATTGTTGTTTCTGTTGTTTAGGCAAAAAACAGCGGGTTGTGATCTGGCCTAGCAAAGCAAGATTGTTGGGTATGAACGGTCGGTTGGTCCGTCGTTCGTCGGGCTTTATTGCGTGGTGTTGTTTGCAGTGTTTTGTTGTTGTATAGGCTGCCCAGCACCTACTATATAAGTTTATGTGTGTGTATGTCTGTCTGGCTGTTTTTAGCAGAGACAAACACACAAAAAGGCGACGCCACCAACTAATGTGAAAATAAAATACAAACAGAAAACAAAACAAAAAAAATAACAATAAACAACCACCACCAGCCAACAACAACATACTCATACCCATACACACCACACTCCATCCAACCAACCGACCGACCAACCATCCATCCCAAACACCATTTCTGAGTAACGACACACACAATGCTTTTTACCGATCAGTCTGTAGGAATTTTTCAATGTGATCGGTTGTAAATGAAACACTTGTAGCGGGTGTTTTTATTTTTTGTAATTTAAAAAATATTAAAACAAAAAACTTAAAAAAAAAGAATTTTTTTTAAATAAAAACAAAAAACTGCAAGCGGTTTTTTGTCAAAAAAAATAACAAAGATTTTTACAAAATTGTGTTAATAAGAAAAAGATTTTTTGAAAAAATCTTTAAATAACAAGTGCCTTAAAATAAAAAACTTTATTGAAAATAAATTTAAAATAAACTTTAAAAAAATCATGCCAATATTTGGCTTTTATAATAATTGACTTTAATAAATTTTATGAAAAAAATTTGGGGTTTAAGTGTAACAGAAAAACTCCCCCAAATTAAATTTTTTCTTTTCTGTTTAAACTCCCTCTTTAAAAAAAATTGCCGACAAAAGCGGTAGGTATTAAATATTTCTATTATTTTTTTGTTTTAAAAATAAACCGTTATGAATTATAAATTTTAAATAAAAAAACAAGACAAAGGTGACCAGTGCTGTTAAGTATTTTAAATTGTTTTTGTTCCCTCCCTCGCCCACAAAATTTAATTTTGCAACAACAACAACTTTAAGTGGGAAACAAACTGAAGGAGAGTTAAACTGAAAAACAGTTAGTGTTTTTAACAAAAAAATTAAGGTGACCATGTTTGTCAAAAAAAAATGTTTCAAAATAATGTTAAAATTAAAGATAAAAATTAAAGATTTTAGGAATACAACTACAACTGATGTAGATCTAAACTAGAACTGAACTAGAACTAAACTAGAAGTGAACTAGAACTAAACTAGAAGTGAACTAGAACTAAACTAGAAGTGAACTAGAACTAAACTAGAAGTGAACTAGAACTGATCTTGAACTAAACTAGAACTGAAATAGAACAGAACTCGAACTTAACTAGAACTGAAATAGAACAGAACTCGAACTTAACTAGAACTGAACTAGAACTGAACTAGAACTGAACTAGAACTGAACTAGAACTGAACTAGAACTGAACTAGAACTGAACTAGAACTGAACTAGAACTGAACTAGAACTGAACTAGAACTGAACTAGAACTGAACTAGAACAGAACTAGAACTGAACTAGAACTGAACTAGAACTGAACTAGAACTGAACTAGAACTGAACTAGAACTGAACTAGAACTGAACTAGAACTGAACTAGAACTGAACTAGAACTGAACTAGAACTGAACTAGAACTGAACTAGAACTGAACTAGGACTGAACTAGAACTGAACTAGAACTGAACTAGAATTAAACTAGAACTGAACTAGAATTAAACTAGTACTAAACTAGAACTGAACTAGAACTGAACTAGAATTAAACTAGTACTAAACTAGAACTGAACTAGAACTGAACTAGAACTGAACTAGAACTGAACTAGAACTGAACTAGAACTGAACTAGAACTGAACTAGAACTGAACTAGAACTGAACTAGAACTGAACTAGAACTGAACTAGAACTGAACTAGAACTGAACTAGAACTGAACTAGAACTGAACTAGAACTGAACTAGAACTGAACTAGAACTGAACTAGGACTGAACTAGAACTGAACTAGAACTGAACTAGAACTGAACTAGAACTGAAATAGAACTGAACTAAAACTGAAATAGAACTGAACTAGAACTGAACTAGAACTGAACTAGGACTGAACTAGAACTAAACTAGAACTGAAATAGAACTGAACTGGAACTGAACTAGAACTGAATTAGAACTGAACTAAAACTGAACTAGAACTGAACTAGAACTGAACTAGAACTGAACTAGAACTGAACTAGAACTGAACTAGAACTGAACTAGAACTGAGCTAGAACTGAACTAGAACTGAACTAGAACTGAACTAGAACTAAGCTAGAACTGAACTAGAACTGAAATAGAACTGAAATAGAACTGGAACTGAACTAGAACTGAAATAGAACTGAATTAGAACTGAAAGAGAACTGGACTAGAGCTGAACATGAACAGAATTAAAATTGAACAAAAAGTGAACTGAACTAGAGCATTAGACTAGAACTAAACTTAAACTAAACTAGAATTAAAATAGAACTGAACAAGATTTCAACTATAACTGTTCTAAAACTGAATTAGTAGCATCAGATCTTCACAAAATCTCTGATATTTCACTATAGTATAGTTTTTTACAAAAATCCGCTACTTTTGCATTTAAAATCCGACAAATCTATTAAAATCCCATTCTTTCACCTCTTATACACTAAAATTTTTTTAATTTCTTAAAAATTCCTTTTGGCGTTTAGAAATTTTAATAAATTTCCTATTGGTATCTTTTTCTATATATTTCTTAAGAAAAATTGGTTAATTTTTGTACTGTAAATGGGTGTTTTTTTTTCTATTAAACTCCCACTTGGAAACATATTTACAGAGAAATTTAATATAAAACAGTTATATTTAAAGATTAAGGTGACCAGCTGAACAATTATTTTATCTACTTTTCACACATTTTATATAAAATGTGAGAAGATATAAAGAACAACATGTTATTATTGTCATAAATTGCAATATGTAGTTCTTTCCCCCTTATTATTGTCAAACTTTATAAAATTTGCCATGATCAGCAAAAAAACAGAAGACCCCACAAAATCATGTAAAACACAAACTCCCTATTAAGAGAGCAGAGAGAGAGTAAACGATCACAAATAAGGCAAATATAACAACATTACATTACAAGAACAACTAGAAGAGGATCATTGTAAAGAAGAAGGGGGGTAAGGAAAGAAGCAACGCTTTTTATAAATACCTACACCCTTTTAGAAAAAATGCAAAAAAACACTAGAATAGTGGGTGAGAATCAATGGATTTACTTTATAATAAAAATTGTATAAATTATTACAGTCAATGCTGGCTGAAGGGGAATTTTTCTAGAGAAATTTGAAGTGATGAATAAACAAAATGAAATAAAAAACCATGAGGGTGTTGGGTTGTCAGACTGAAAACAAATAAAGATCACTTCAAAACCACAGCAAAATTTGCTTGTCCTACGGAGTTATAACAATTGTTAAAAATATTTTATGCAAAATAAAAAATCTTTAATTTTCTATAGCCAAGGGTATTAATAAATTATAAGTTCTAATGTCTGCTAGTTTAAATAATATTACTGATTTTCTGCACAGCAGGCAGTTAGACTATCTGGCAGGCATATTGTTACGCACTGTACAACAACCAGCAGAGCAGTCTGTGCAAAAGTTGTTAAAATTTTGTTTGTATTATCGTTTTGCTCGTTTTGTTTTATTAGACACAGAGTGTGTGTGTGAGAGAGAGAGAGAGAGAGAGAGAGAGAAAGAGGGATCAATTTTTAACATTTGTTTGAAATAAGAAAAAAGGAAGTTTAAGTTTTATTAGATATTTGCCATTGTAAAGAAACTGAACTGAAACTGTGTTTAGGAATAGAAGCTAAATGTCGGGCAATTTGTTTTAAACTCAAGTTTTAGCAAAAGCCATGATCGTTCAAATTGCAGCATTCAATATTGATCGAAATCACAATAGTATTTAAATGCAGACATTGATCGAATTTGAACACGTAAACCAATCTAGACGATCTTTGTCTCATTAACCTACTTTTTATTTAATAATCCTATTTATGAAGGAGTGTTTGCTTGTTGATCATCCAACAGTTTAATCTCTAAACTCAGCAAGATTATAACTCTCACAACATTTCATAGCTTACGGATCAAAACAATTTTGTAATATATTTATTCGCTAAATAGGGGATACATGTGCCGAGCAATTTGTTTTAAAATCAATTTTTTGTAAAGCCATGATCGTCCAAATTGTAGCATTCAAAATTGTTCGAAATCACTATTGAATTTACTTGGAGACATTGATCGATTTTGTATTCGTAAACTGATCTTCGTCTCATTAACCTATTTAAATACTTTTTATAGGTATAATAATCTTATTCATGAAGGAGCGTCTGCTTGCTAATCATTAAACTTTTTCTTCTCTCAACAAGATCATTAATGATCTTATAATCATCTCTCAAGAATATAGTCTCCATATCAAAACCCTTTATAGCTTACTAATCAAATATTTTTTTCATTATATTTCGCCTAGAGAGAGAACTTCAATGTTTACTTTTACAAATCTAACAAATTTCCATAAGAGTATCTCATACCATATGTATTCTATTCTTGTGAAGAAAGATGATATCTCTGTGTCCTTAAGAGTATATAAAGATTAAGTGTTTATCCCAACTTTGCTTTACTCACTGATCGTACAATTTCTTTTTTGATACATCGCTTATAATAAAACAGATTAATGTTTAGTTGCATTGCTCGATATTTAGGTAGGTTTAGATCAGCAAAATACTCTTTTTTTACAAATACATAAAGAGAACAATTTTTTTTCTCTCTGCTAACTAGATACAACTTTGATCTAGCATTTCTCCTCGTCTTGCTGATCTAACAATTCACTAAAAAAAAGCATACCATTCGAGGCAGATCAGATCAATTTACATCAGAAACTCCATAATCCATCCCCCACAACACTTCTACGATCACTGATCTAAGAATATCTTCAATTTTTAATCCAACTAAAGGGGATTCCAATCAAAACTGATCTTTGGCTTGCTAACTGTTGAGAAAATCTAAGAAAATTGTCATTTCTATAGTGAAACAGATTTTTGTTCTATAATACAGTTCATTGAAGATCCAATCTTGATCACTTAACAATTTTCTAAAAGTGATACAATGATCACTAAAGATCTTTATTTTTAAACAGTTAAAGACTCAGCAACCATCCTATACTACTCGAAACAGATCATGTACTTGCTGCTTGTCTTTGGAAGTCTTTAGCTAAATAATGGAATCTATAACTATGCGAATCCAATCCAACCCCTTTTGTTTTGCAACATCAAATCTAAAATAAAACGTCGACATTTATCTCTCGACACAACATAAAAAAACTACGCATTTCCTGCTTAAAAATGGCAAAAAAAACCTATAGGAAGGGTGGCTCCACAGGTAAATTTAACAAAACTCAAACATATTTTCAAGGGTTGTTTAAGCTGATCCCCCTCCCTCGCTACCAAATGATAAAATAACATAACTATGAGAAAATCTTTTAAAACCAAACAAAATCTCTCAATATATATAGTAATTTCCTGTACACATTACAAGGGGAAGCAAGATCACATACGAAAAAAAAAACAGCTAAAATAAAATAGTGGTTGGAAAAAAGAACTTTTTTTCAAATTAATTTAAAAGTACAGGTAGTAGTGATACCTGTAAACATTTAGTTTTATAGAATTTTTGGACCAAAGAAAATAAAAGAGGAGTTAAATATATACAATATACATACACCCCGCAGCTGTTGAATGTATAATTTTACCTGCGTTTTTTTCTCTTGTACTTGTTGTTGTATTATAGATCACTATAGCTTTGTTTTGTAAAATTCAACAAAAACATGATCATAACGTTGTTGCTGATGGTGATGATGATGTGCAAGAAATTAAAGAGTCTTAAGAAACAAAAAAGGGGTCTTTTCTTCCCTCTTATGTACCTATAATAGTACACCTACGATCATGATCATGTATGTATGTATGATCGTCTTGAAAAAAATCATTTGTTGCTCTTTGTATTGTACTTGTTTTCTTTGGGTTTTTATTTATTTCAACCATCCACCCCATATTTAACAGGATTTAAACTTCATTATCATGTCTGACAACACGAAAAAACGGCAAAAAGAAGAGAGGGTCGTTATTTGTGTTGATCAATGATTGTATGTGTGGTTGGGTTGGTTGGCTGGCTTGCTGGTAGCTTGACTCTTTTTTTCATAGCTGCTTAACAGACAGACGGCGTCTTTTATAGCATTTGCTGTGTGACGACGACGACGCTGTTGCTTCTTTATGTCTGCTGCTAGAGTGAGTAATCTTTGTTAAAAATAACAACAACATCAGCACAACCTTCTTTCTTTTAATATTCATTTTTTTCTCGTTTAGTTTGTTGTTTTTGTATATAAGAAGAGTGGGTTCGCATTTGCGTCTGCGCAATAATGAAAAACACGGTTTTTTTTCATTTCGTTTTTCAATTTGTTTTATGGGGTTTTAAGGTTGGGTTGCCTGCCAAGCCAACCAGCCAGCCTGTATGATCTTTTACAAACCTATACAACATTTAAAGTCTTCTGCTTTTTTTTCATTCTTCTTGTATATGATCCCTTTTTTATGTGATTTGTTTCTTCTGAATAGAAGGTGGTATTGGTGGTGGTGGGTTAAGCCGAGTACAAAAACAATTTCTAGAAGTATTATATATGGGTTTGGTATTTATGCTGTTAGTTTGTTTAGGTAGGTAGGTGGTTTTCTTGGAAACTCTATATGATAGCATTAACAACATCCAACTTAAAACAAACCATCCATACATCCATCCATCCAACCAACCCAACATTTAGCCATGTACACTTTTAGTTTTAAAAACAATATTTTTTTGTTGATGTGTTTTTTTACTACATCATCAATTTTGTCATATTTTTTCGGAACCGTCTGTCCCTCTTCTCTTATGGCCTTCTTCAATCTTTTTGCTATTGTTGGGTTTTTTGTATCGTTTTCTTTATGTTTTGTCGTTCTTTTTTTGTAAGAGTAGGAGGTGGCTGATGATGACGAATCCATAGAAGACATGATTGTCAATTTAATATTGTAGATCTTATTTATATACATGTGTATGTGTGAATGTGTTTGTATGTATGTATTTTTTAACAGCAGCTACATCTAGAAGAGGGTATTTTTTTCTTTTAGTCATTGTTTAGAAGAAAAAAAATTAAACAAAATCTAAAACGTGATCTTGTCAACAATACCAGGAACTTGAAACGTATTGTGCATATGAATGAAAAATTAAGCGAATAAGCATTTTTTTTATTCATTTAATACTGTGGTGGAAAGTTTGTGGAAATTCAAATTTTTTAACATTCCGTCTAAATTGTGGAAATCCAAATTTTTTAGTTCCAGAGTGTTTGACCTTGAAATTTTGTTTACAAACCCAAGATTAACTTAAATCTTTTGGAAAGCATATACAGCATCTCTTTAGATCTAGTAGCTACTTTAGGAAAGCCTGTATATGCTACTCTCTTTAGACGTCTGATTCGTGGCTACTTTATACGATCTCTGGACAGAATTGGAGATCAGTTTTAAGATTGTTATTGGAGTGTTTGACCTTGAAATTATTTCAGAGTGTTTGACCTTGAAATTTTGTTTACAAACCCTAGATTAACTTAAATCTTATTAATCTTTTGGAAAGCATATAGAGCATCTCTTTAGACGCCTGTTTCGAGCTACTTTAGGAAAGCATATACAGCATCTCTTTAGACGTCTGATTCGTAGCTACTTCCTACGATCTCTGAACAGAATTGGAGATCGGTTTTAAGTTTGTCTTTGGATGCTCTCTGTACAGTTACTACTCTCTCTCTCTACAGTTACTAGTGTTCCTTAGATCACATTAAGATCTTTAAGAATATAGACGTATTTCTACTAGTTTTAAGTTTGGAAATTGATGACTTTGATTCTCTTTATATTTAGTCACTACTCCTCAGTAGATCACATTAAGATCTTCAAGAGCATAGGCGCATTTCTACTAGATTAAAGTTTCGTAATCCATGACTTTGATAGATCACAATTCTCAGTAGATCACATTAAGATCTTTAAGGACGCGTTTCTCGTTTTATGTTGAGACTCATAAGCGTTTCTTTTTTTCATTTTATTTATTGTTACTTGCCAATTATTACTTGTCCTTAGACGAGTTTCAACTCTTTTATGATCTATTAGTTTACAGTTTTGTTTACAACCCGATGATTGACTTAAAACTCATGAATCTTTTGGAAAGCATATACAACATCCCTTTAGACGTCTGATTCGTAGCTACTTTATACGATCTCTGAACAGAATTAGAGATCAGCATTAAGTTTGTTATATGCTCTCTGTACAGTTACTACACTCCCTCTCTCTCTCTCTCTCTACAGTTACTCGTGCGAGATCTTTAAGAATCTACACGCATTTCTACTAGTTTCAGGTTTTAAAATCGATGATTTAGACTCTCTTGATAGTAACTACTTCGCAGTAGATCACATTGAGATCTTTAAGGACACATTTATCGATTTATTTTAAGACGCATAAGCGTTTCTTTGTTGATAGATTAGGGATAAAGGCACGCTTTACTTGCCAATTCTCACTTTTCCTCAGACGAGTTTTAACACTTTTATGATTTCATTATCTTTAGCGACATCGACATTTTCATCTGCTAATTCAATCGATTGGGCAGATATTGATTTTTTCTACTTATTTTGTTTTACTTTTCAATTCACAAAATAATTTGCACTTTTCTTTACACAAATTAAACATTTTCAGGATCTTCTAGTCCATTTCTTGTAAGACTTAACGTTCACAGTACTTTTTACTGCTACAACTATTGATCTTTAGCTGATTTCTCATCACCTAGCCAGGACACAAACCTTCTTCTTATTTAGTAATAATTGTTAAACTAAAATTCCTAGATTCTTTTGCAAAAAAACAATTTCTTATTAAAAAAATTGAAACTTTGAAATCACGATAACCCTTCAGTTGTTTTTACACTCTAAACAACAACCAATTACTGATCCTATTTCTAACCTTTTACTCCCACATTAAAAAAAACATCTTCCCACTTTTTACAAAAACTATTCTTAAAATATAAAATATTTTCTAAAATTTTCAAAAACTTGTTTCAAATGTTTTAAAACCAAGTAAAAAAAGTATAAAATGTTTAGATTTTTTTGGGTGGGTGTCTTTCAAATTGGAGGTTGGTGGGTTTTTTTCTCTTTAGTTAATTTGTTGTTAACTTACGCTAGTCCCCAATACAAATCAACTCTAGATATGAAAGAAGTAAAAAAACACTAAAGGTGGTGGCGGTGGTGGTGCTAAGCAAGTGAAGCTGTCACACAGATTTCTATAAAATCTACATATATGTAGATAGACAGACAAACCGACATACATGTAGTGATCATAAACTCGTACAATTTATTTGCCATGACTATGAAAATGGGGTTTGCTAACACAAACAAAAAAAAAAAAATTATGTATATGAGTGAAAAAAAAACTATACTAAGCGTGAATTAGCAATCAAGCCTAAGATAAGATTAATATGAAAAAAAAATATATTAAAAAAATGCGTGGGTTGTGGGTGTATATTATGCCGTTTGGTATAATGATAACAACAAAAAACTACAACTAAAAACAATGTCCACAAGTTTTAACTATAGTTTAGCAAAAAAAAAAGGTGGGGTGGTTGCAAATAAAATATGTAATGTCATGGAAGAGGTTAAATTTTAAAAGAAAATTATGTAAATTAATCTAACATTGGTGGGTGGTTAGCTGATGAAAGAAAAAATAAGACAATGTTGCTTGATAAGTAATGAAAAGCTTACAAAACGACATCTAAGCATATGAGAGAAAGATTTTAGAATACGTTAAAACATGTGCTAAGGTTTTTTTCGAATGCTATAATTCTTTCAAAGTTAAGCATTAAACAATAACATGTTTCAAAGGACGCCAAAGCAAATAGTCATGGGAAGTTACAGAAAGCACTTAAGCATAAAATAAAGCCTTTAAGTGTTTGCCAAAGTCTGTGCTCAGTGTACTAACTATTAGTTTAGATATACCAAGTAAGAGTAATAAGTTTAGCTTGCATAGGCAAAGATTGCTAACAAATTACGTCTAAGCATCTGCTGATGCTATAGTATTTGACAAAATCTTTGCTCTGAATTCTCACTAGTGGATGTTTGGGTTCAAAACACACTGTGTTATCAATACACGGTTTTATATTGCAACAAAGAGAGAGACAGAGAGAGAGAGATCTATTAAGGAAAGTTTAGCTCAAATAAACCAAGAATGCTTGCAAAAGACGTCCAAGCATTTGTTGTTGCTTTTAAGTATTCGACAAAGTCTTTGCTCAGTATTGTCACTAATCGAAAAAATCTGTGTTTTTCCAACAACTTTTAGTGATGTCAATACAAGAACTTATACAAAAGACCGTTACGCATACAAAAGACGTTTAAGCTTAGAAAAGATGTTTAAGCATAGACAAGACGTTTAAATTTAGAAAAGACGTTTAAGTTTAGAAAATACGTTTAAGTTTAGAAAAGACGTTTAAGTTTAAAAAAGACGTTTATGTTTAGAAAAGACGTTTAAGCTTAGAAAATACGTTTAAGCTTAGAAAAGACGTTTAAGCTTAGAAAAGGAGTTTTAGCATATGAAAAAGTTTTTAGTATTCGACAAAGTCTTTGTTTTTAGTCTTCCAACTTTTAAAACTTTTGATGATGCCAATACAACAACTTTATGCAAAAGTCCCTTGAGCATACGAAGTACGCTTAAGCTTAGAAAAGACGTTTAAAAACTGTGTTTTTCCAACTATTACAACTTTTGGTGATGCAAATACAAAAACTTCATACAAATGACAGTTAAGCATACAAAAGACATTTAAGCTTAAAAAAGACGTTTAAGCATATAAAAAACGTTTAAGCTTACGGACATTTAAAGACTTTTTTTATTATGTTTAAGCTTGAATATACAAAATAAAACTTCTAAAAGATGATACAGCTTTTAATGAAAATTGTAGAATAAAACTAAGTCAGTCAGTGTTCTCACTCGTTGATAAAAAACGACTTAATCGTAAAGCTTCTCTAAGAATTTGTATATTTTACATGTTTTTGGCTTTAGCTACAATGTCATAGATCGATCACCTTTAATATGACAATTAATAGTTGCAAAATAGTTCTACAGAAAATAACTTAACTTTGCAAGGTGTTATTTTTCTTTTGAAAACAATTTCAGAACTAAAGGTGCTTTAAAGGACTAAGGATGTTTTTTTTCTATATATTTTCAACTTTATTAAAAACAACATTATTAATTTTATTTCACAAAGTCTGTATTGCTAAAGAATTGGAATTTATAAGGGCGGCAGGTGGTAAATAAGTGACTAGATGGTAATGGAAGTTGATTTTGAAAAGACAAAAAACAAAAAACACCATCATCTTCTCATCAACAACAACTTTTTTTAACATTTGCTTATGGTTAACATTTTAAGACCAAGTCAAGTTGTATATAAGTTTTTTTTTGGGTTGGTTTAAGGTCTTTTGGTTTTTTTTTCACAAATAAACTAAATATTTTGACGAAAGAAGCTGGTGATGATGTTAAAGTTTTAAAACACAATTTTTTTTCTTTGTTGTTTATGATGTTGATTATGGGTGGGTAGGGGTCTTAATTTGGTGTGATGGTTATTTTGTTTATTTCTTCTTTTGTTGTTGTTGTCAGTTAAATTTTATAGAGATTTAAGTGTTTTACTTGAAAAATGTAGTATAAACAAATTTGTTAATGGTTTTGGTAATTTTTTTCTTGTTGGTTATATTAACTTTTGAAAAGTAGTTAAACTACTTGGTAACAAATCCATTTAAAAAAAGAGGGGGGTTTAAAAAAAAAACGTTAATTTTAAAATATATATGGGGGCGTTTTTTTAATAAAAACAAAATTCAAGGTTAGCAGCAGCAGCAGTTTTTTTTTGGTTTTGTTATAAAACAGTCTAGTTATCTTAAGTTGCACCAAAACTAGCTAAAAACTAAAATCCTTTTCGAAAACCCCCCTTAAAAAAGCAACATAGGCAGGTGCAACCCTTATAACTAGAAACAAGCAGAAGTTTCCTTAAGAAAAAAATAAACAACTTGTGGTAATTTTCTTAAATGAAAAAAAAACTCCAACAGACAAACAGGTTGTTTTTAAACTGTCTTTTTACTTAAGGCTTAAAGAAAAGGAAGACCCTTTTCCTTTTAAAAACAACCATCATCATTAATTCTCTCTACAGTGTTTGTATATAATTTTAAAAAGAATACCCACAACAGTTGTTTTCATGTTTCTGTTTTTTTTTTCAAAAAAGGGAAGAACAAAAAAAAATCTCATTATCCTGTTTACTGCTCTCATCCTTATGTTTAAAATAAAACTATTCAACTCTTAACTCTGTACATTGTAAATATATATGCATTTACAAACAGACACATGCAACATGTGCTAAAAATTCCCAAACATTTATAGATTTTTTTTCTGCTTTCCTTAAAATACGTTTCTTTTTCTACTTTTTATTTGATGTTATTTATAAAGAGGGGTTGTTTTCCTTAAAGTCCTCGTTTTTTTTTTTCTTCTTTATATTTCATTTTACTTTTAAACAATAAAAGATTCCTTGAAGAAGGAGGTGGAGGAAGAGTAAGTAAATGAAAAAGAACAACCTAAAAACCAGTTGCATTTCAATATTATAATAATAAAAATGCAATTTTATCTTTTTTTTCTTAAGACATTCAATATAGGGGTAACAAGTGTTAAAATTTTCTTAGTGACAGGTTGCTTCTAACTGGTTTAAGGGTGGTTTTCTTTAAGGTGCATTTTTTTTTAAAACTTAAAGACGTTTTTAGTAATTATTAGGTTTTTTTGTTGTTGTTGTAAATAATAAAGTGACCAGTGGTTTTGTTAAACATATTTCTTTAAATTTCCCACGTTTTTTTTAAGCAATTTCTTTAACACTTGAATGATTTTCTTCTAGAAGTTTTCCCAAAGAATTTATGAATTCAATATTAGGGGAGGGGGGTTAATTTCTTTAATTTTTTGTGGTTAAATTTAATAATTAGCTAATATTTGTTAGTTTCCCACAGAAACTATTGAAGCTTCATATTCAGGAGAAAGGACTTTCAAACTTAATTTAGTTACTGCTCCGTTTCTTTGAACCTTCACTAAGTTTTCTTATTTTTGTTAAATTTTAGAGCAAATGAAATCCTTAAATTAAGATTGAGATTGAAAGATAGATAGATAGATAGATAGATAGATAGATAGATAGATAGATAGATAGATAGATAGATAGATAGATAGATAGAAAGACTGACTCTCAATACAGAATCAATGGTCAGATTTTTATACTTCACTGATCGTAATACCAAAAGTTGTGAAAATGAAAAACCAAAAGTATTTACAATCTTAAATGAGAGAATGTTATTTTAAATATCAAAACTATATGAAATCTTACAGTGAAGATCATACAGAGAGGTCTTAGCAAAATATCAAGATCCCTACCAAATTTAATGATCGTCTTTTCGAATGGTTCCATTCTTTCTTAAAAAGAAGATCATACTAACTACAGCCGTAATGATCGTGAAAGTTAAGCAATCCATTGTAATGGATCAGTTACATAAGATGTCGTTGTAATGATCTTCGTTTTATAGGTATCCCTGGACTTTGATTTGATACATTACGGCTGATCAAAGCTATATGAAATCTTACAATGAAGATCGTACAAAGAAGTCCCAGCAAAAGATCAAAATCCCGATTTCGATCCGTGATTGTACAAAATTGATTCATTATTACTGAAAAATCGATTTGTAAAGATCGTCTTTTGGAATGGTTCCATTCATTCTTAAAAAGAGGATCCTGCTAACTTCGGCCATAATGATCGTGAAACTAAAACAATCTATTGAATTGTTTCATTGATTTGATTCATTTTCTCAAAGTAATGGATCAAAATGTTTTATAAGATGTTGTTGTAATGATCTTCATCTTATAGGTGTCCCTGGACTTTGTTTGGATTCATTATAAAGCTCAAAACTATTTGCAATCTTAGAGTGAAGATCGTACAAAAAGACCTAGTTAAAGATCAAGATCCCTACCAAGTGTATCACGATTTCGATCCGTGAAAGCACAAAGATCGTCTTTTCGTATGGGACCATTATAAAGACCGTTATTATTTACTATCTTAGAAAGAAGATCGTACTAACTATAGCCCTTAAGATCGTCAATGTTAAACAATGCATTGAATTGTTTCTTTGATTTGCTTCATTCTCTTAGAGAAGTGTATCAAAATGTTTTATAAGATGTCATTGTTATGATCTTCGTTTTACAGGTGTTAAATTCTGTCCCTGGACTTTGTTTGGATTCATTATAAAGATCAAAACTTTTTGCAATCTTAGAGTGAAGATCGTACAAAAAGTCCTAGCTAAAGATCAAGATCCCTACCAAGTGTATCACGATTTCGATCACGAATCGCACTAAATTGATCGATCGTTAAAGATCGTCTTTTTGGAATACATCCATTATAATTTCCGTAACTATTTGATGTCTTAAAAAGAAGATCGTACTAACTACAGCCAAAAAGATCGTGAGAGTTAAACAATTAGAAGTTTGATCCTTTTGGATCGTATTTTAAGGTATAACATTTAAGCTCGAAACTATTCACATTCTAAAGGTTAATATTGTTCGATTTAAAGGGTTTTAAACACAAAAATACTTAAAGCTCTACCATGATCTCTGGCCTTATACTCGCAATTTGGCCTTTCACCGCACGCATGTTAAAAGACTCAACAAAAAAAAGAAACCATAATATGTCTGTCTGTCAGTCTAACTACCCGCAGAACTTTAGCCACAACATACCACCCAAAACAACAACAAAAAAACACAAAAGACCAGAAACTTTTAAAAAACAACTTCAAGACATGCAACCAACACAGAACCCCATACAAAAAAAATATCATGGAAATTGGAAAAAAATCTACAGACCGACTTAAACATAAAAGATTTTTGTTTATTCAGACTAAGAAAACAATATATACATAAAAAAAATTTGAATGCTAGTGCGTGAGTTCAGTAGTCCATTTCGTATGACAAAAAACTATATGAGAGGGGAAAAAAAAAACAAAACACCAGCAATGGGTTGGGTGGCTGGTTACATGGTGGTTTGATAATAAAACAATATTTATTTTTTTTTAAACAGAAACCAAAGATACAAGCACGTTTCAAAGACAAGCCTGGTAAAATATTACAAAAAACATTTTAAAATCCAATAACACACCCGCCCGCTAGCTATTTTTTTTTCTTATTTCTATTAGGTTTTTTTCCAATTTTATTTTATTATTTTGCACTTTTAAATAAGCAGATGATCATTAATAACTTTATATTGTTGTGTGTGTGTGTAAAATAGCAAAACTATTTTTTTTTGTGTATTTAAGCCTAAAACAACAGTTCGATGTTAAGAAAACTAAATGAATTGTGTATAGATGACAAAAATAAAAGAGGAGAAAAAAAATTAGCCCATTAGTGTCGCCAGACACCCCAAAACAAAACACAAAACTTATGAAAAAAATTTTGATTGTGGGGCCTCCACTCTTTAATCATACTGCAGCATAGGTTATGAGAGAAACTGCGTGACAAATTGTCTTGCTTGTCTACTAATAAAGCAATACAGTTGTAAAGGGAAATATTTGTGAAAGGGAGGGGCATTAATGACTTTAAGGAGCGGTATAGGTAACGATATTTTCATGCAAACAAGACTTTTAGAATTTGATGGTCTCTGAGATAAAGAGAGACACGATCAAGACAATGGTCTCTGAGATAAAGGGAGACGATCGGAACGATGGTCCCTAAGATAGAAGGAGACGATCAGAAGATGATCTCCGAGATAAAGAGAGACGATCAGGACAATGATCTCTGAGATAAAAGGAGACGATCGTTCATCTCTCTATGTCTTAAAAGATCAACTTCTGAAAGGATATGTATAAGTAAAGTGGACTTGTAATTGCGTTAATGCTAAAGGTTAATCCTGACTTGTAAACAGATTCTAGGTCTACATACTTAAGTTGTAATTCAATTCAAAAGTGATCGCAGATCTCATCGAATCTGTTTATATAATGATCAGGAAGTGAAACTTCAAATACGATCACTTAAAATCAAATTTTACATGTAAAGATCGCTATGAAAGTTTCTACATAGTAGTATGTTCAAGTTCAATAAATAAAATTTGGATCTGTGGCCAATAATTTTTGATATAAATAGTTCTAAAGAAACAAACAAGATCTAACTAATTGACTTTTATACTTATAAACTTATAAAACTATCTATTTAGTAGAAGAAACTAGAGATCACCTGAGACACAACTGGATACTTTCAAACTATCTAATAGAATGGATATGATCACCTATCAAAGATTCTAAAAGATCGACTATTGAATATTATTTAGTAGAAGAGACTAGAGATCAATAGACACCTTAACAGAGTGTATTTCTTTGGATACTTTCAAACTAATAGGATGGATATGATCACCTATCAAAGTTCCCAAAAGATCGATTATTAAATATAAGCTCTGTTATCGCTATCAATCTGACTGCTATAGGATTTATTAAGAGTATTATTACTAAATAAATTGTACAACTCATTTACTTAAAGTTGTATTTGTTTTTTCAAACCTACAAAGAGACATATGATCACCTATTGGTATCAAGAACATATTGTCATTATTGCATGACAAAGTTGACAATAAAAGATCATCTCAAGATCCTCAAAATAAGATAAAATTCTTCCCGATCTTTGTGATTAGAACTTACATCTTTAAAATAAGATGAAGATCGTTTTAATCTTTTTCCTATATCCTAATCAATCAAGCTTCATACGACGAACAAAAACAGTTTCTTTTATCTTCGATAACAGTTTCTTTCGATATTTTAGTTTCACAAATGAATGATGAGAATTTACACCTTTAAATCTTGAAAATAAGATGAAGATCTTCCCGATCTTTTCGCTATATTACAATCAATGAATGATCCTTACATTTTGAAAATAAGATGAAGATCTTCCCGATCTTTTCGCTATCAAGCTTTTTACCACGATAACAAAAACAGTTTCACGATCTTTTAATATCACAAATGTATGATGAGAACTTAAACCAATTACTAATCAGTTTCAACATAAGAACATGTTGTACCTAAAACCAAAAAGTCTAATATTATTTCTGTAGTTATACTTCCCCCTCCCCCCTACACACACACATTTCAAAAATTGCGTATAGTTAATGATAATGACGATGACAATACATAATAATTAAGATTATGATGATCTTCTTCAACACCCAACAACCGGTTCTTGATTATGGTTATTGTTGATAGTTTTTCCCTCGACTAACCTCCCCTCCTCTCCCCACAAAGGCCTGTCTTTCTTTGGTGCTTTACAACCAACCCATAAATACAAATAACAACAACAAACAATGATCTTTGTACACAAGATGAGAGGAGAAGCAAGCAAAAAAAAAAAAAAATCGCGTGCGTCTGTTGATCATGTCTGATGGCGGTTGATAGAGGTTTCTCTGCTTTTACTGCCGCTAAAGTTGAGGATGATGTTGTGTGTGTTTGTGTGAATGATGTTGCTGTTGTTGAAGCTGTTAAAGCTTACGACAAATGTTTTTTGATTGTTGATGTTGTCATTAAAATTTACGCGCCCATTTTCAACCCACTCACTTCCATACATCATGGGTTCGTAGTTTATAGACTAATGCAAGTATTTATTAAAAATTATATGTGTTTGCTTGTGTGTGTGTGTTTTTTTTTTTTTTTTTTTTTTTTTTTTGAGGCGGATGTTAACAACAAATATCAAAATCTAGCAACACATGATGTTGTTGGTGTTTTTATGTTGCTGTTGTAGATGATGTTGCTGCTGATGATGATGAGGATGATGTGTGTGTGTGTGTGTGTGTTTGCATGTTTATACATCAATTTCATAATAAGTAGAGAATTTATCATAATAGTGGGTGATTTTTAATGGGATTTAATGCCTGATTTGTTTGTTGGGTTATAAGCGTTTGTAAATATATTTATTTATTTGTTGTTTAATTAAATATAAAGGGTAGCTGAGTTCTAGTTTTTATTTTTTAATAACAATTAAGTACAATTTTGTAAATGTTAACATCCTGTATATCCCAACTATTCATATCAAAATAAGTCCTTTTTAAAGAACTTGTTGTTGTTGAGGTTGTTGCTGTAACTAAAACCCTGACTTTTAAAACTTTTTAACATTGATTTTATGAGTCTATAAACAACTGTTGCTTTTAGCACCCACTCGTAAAAATAGAATACAAAAATAAGTCTTTACAAAAAGTTTAAATCTTAAGGTTTGAGTTTATTATTGTTGTTGAATTTTTTTTCTATCTAATAAGGCTGAGAATAACACATTTGAAAAAAAAAAATATCATATCTTTGCCTTACAACCTAACCCAGACTCTCAATACCTTTACACCCATTTTTATTTTAATGCTACAACAGCAGACAAACTCTGATATAAAGTATGACATGATGTCTTGTATAGCCAGAGCATCCACCCACTTTTTTATTTTTAGTTAGAAAAAACAAAAACTGAATAAGTAAATAGAAAATGTTAAGGCTTAAACGCATACTCAAGTACTCTACCAAATGATTAGGAATATAACATTCTATATGGCAACCTATTCTATATCGGTCTATATCTACCGATCGGAGACTTTACGATGTGTTTATAATGGGTTTAAAGATATGTTTAACTATGACTTCCTAGTCCTTGGCTTCTACGTTGAGAGAATAAAATCGATTAAATTGAGTTCATGACATAATTGGAATCTGTTAACATAATATCTGGTCGTCTCCTTGTCGTCAAACAAAGATTTGTTTACCAAGATTATCCAATCATTAGCATCTACATTGACATGTCGTCAAAGCCAGCTATAGCACCCGACCAGGCGCAATACTTTAAGAGAAAGGCTTCGGTTCGGGTTTAAAGATACGTTAAGCTACGACTTCTTAATCCTTGGCTTCAACATTGAGATACAGATCTCAGTCGGCAAAAAAAGACCCGATCAAGGACAATATGACGAGAGAAATTCTTGAGTTCATATTGGTCTTACGAGTGCCTATGTAATTGGAATCTTTTGACATAATATCTTGAGCTCTTGGTCGTTCGAAGTAAGATTCATTTGCCAAGATTGCCCAATCATCAGCATCTACATTGACATGCCGAAAGTCAAAGTCAGTTATAGCACCCGATCACGGACAATTCTTTAAGAATTACAGATCTTAGTCGGCAAAAAAAAACGATCATAACTCCAACTCTTGGCCGTCGAACTAAGACTCATTTACCAAGAATACCCAATCATTAGTATCTACATTGACGTGTCGAAAGTCAATGTCTGCTATAGCACCCGATCAGGGACAATACTTATAGCACCCGATCAGGAAGAATGCTTTAAGAGAAAAGCTTCGTTTCATAGTAACCAAAGAGGATAATGGATGACTTGTATACTTTGTCTCTTAGTCAGCTAACTATAACCCATAGACCAAGTCTTGAACGTTGACTATGGTCCTTGGGATAGCAGATTTGGATTTGTCAAACAACGTCTTATTGGTCATAACTGCTTAGACAATAGCATTGAAATTGAGCTGAGAAAGTTAATCAACTATAACTACCGATCAGAAACAAAACGTACAGAGAGATATTTCAGGTTAAAATGGTCTCAAAGAAGCCCATAATCGAAAGCATATAAAAATTCCATTTCGACACTTACATAACATTTACCTCGAGATATAATCCTCTGTCGACTATAACTTCTCATTAGAAACAATATGAAATGTTGAGAAATGCCTCAATTCATAGTAGACTTAAAATAACCTAGTCTAAGACATGAAAGTAATCCAATAACATTCATTACAAGACTCTCAATTGTCTATATTTTACTACACCCCCCCCCCCAGAAACAAACGTTATGATCAACCATAACTTATCCCCTACAAACCTTATAATATTAAGGCACAAAAATATAGAGCATTCATTCACAAAAGTATACAAAGTTTTTTTTTATGATTTTTTTTTTTTTGTTGTTGATTCCAGTAAAGAGTAAAATAAATACCCCAACAACAACAAAAATATATAAAACGTAAATATATGCAGAACAAACACACTTATTCGAATAAAAGTTTATGGGAGAAAAAAAATTAAAAAAAATATATAAAGTCTGGCGTCAAAATATGACTTGAAAAAAAGTGGGTGGGTGGCTTGTGTTGTTTGTCTGTCTGTCTGTCTGAATGTGATTTGAATATAAAAAGTTAGCAAATATATGGTTGGGTTTAACTACTAGGAATTGTCAATATAACCTTGAACTTTATGTTAACCAACAAGAAAAGCAAAAAAAAAAAAAACCTTTAAAGAGAACACAATTTAAAAAATAAAAAATCCTTATAATAAACCTAAAAGTATGCTTTAAGAATTGTTTTAAATATAGAATTAAAAGCTAAGTTAAGGAGTAGTTGTTATTATAGGAAACAATAGGTTTATGTAAAGATTTCTAAATTGAAATAATGTTCATAAAAGGTATTACAAAATTAGGCGCCTAGAAGTAGTTTAGTATTTAGGAAGTTGCCTAATTGTATGCTATAGAATTTCAAAGAAAAAGTGCCTAATTGTATTCATTAGAAAGGATAAAAAGGACGTCTGATTTTAAGCCTTAAATTGCCTTCAACTCTTGACTTGTCTTTATCAATTGTAAACGATTTATACAGATAAAGGAGAGTATTTTTTGAAATCCTTACACTGAAAAGTATGCTAATATCTTTAGAATTTATAAAGCCTAAAAGTATTTTATAACAAATAATTAAAAGGAAGCTTCTATATATTGTAATACATACGAAAACGGCAAGTTTTCTTAAACGTTATGTTAAAAGGCAAAACAAATTTCATCATAATTAACAACAACTACACATCATAATGACTCATTCTCTCACATCTTGTGAGTAAAGCCACCAACAACAACTAACTAAGAATGTGGGTTCTTGGCTAGTACAACATCGCAAAAAAAAATCCCCTTTAGTTTACAAATTATATTGTCTTTAGATATATTCAAGACAAAATAACATCAATGGTACTAAATGACGGAATAAGAAAACGACTTAAAAACAAGACACATATTGGCATTATTTTAACAATTTATGCATAACGATAGAGTATTCCAGGAATATGGTAAAAACATTAAACCACACTATACTACCAGACGCCCCCTAACTTTTGTTTAAAGAATTTCGGACAAACTTAAAGAAAACACAAAGCGGATGTTTATAAAAGCAACAACAACAAATCTTTATTTTATATATATATTCTTTTCATTGTTTTCTTATTCTTCTTCTTTTGCTTACAGTTGAAAGGGATTGGCAGTAAGAAGAGCAACAGCAATATTGCATTTAAAGGTTTTATTGAAGCATCAACAGCAGTGTTGAAAAAGCCATGGCAACAGTAATACCACCGACCTCAAATGTTGAGGCCGCCTATGAAGATATGTTCAAAGAAATCACAAGAAAATTATATGGTGAAGAGACCGGAAATGGTTTGCATACACTAGGAACCCCCGTAGCACAGGTGGCAACAACAGGACCCACAGCAGCACCAGAAGGTGAACAAAGATCATTTACAAATTTGGTAAGTTTTCAAATGAAACTTAACTTAAACAAATACTTGAAAAAAAAAACTAAACAACAAAGGAAATTGCAAATTGTAATAAAAAAACAACAACATATTTTTCTGTTTTTTATTTTTTTTAGCAAATTGATCGTTCTACACAACCTACAATTGAATACGAACATAATAATCCCAATAATGCAACAGCTACCTCGGTGGCTGCTGCATCGGCTGCGGCTGCAACAGCAGCTGTTATTGCTGCCGCCACAACACAAAATGCCACAAATGTTGTTATACAGCAACAACCAGAGGGCTCTGTGGTTGTAACAACCACCACAAATACAGGTGGAAATTTCAAATCGGAAGATCATTTGAGTACGGCATTCGGTTTGGCGGCATTAATGCAACAAAATGGTTTTGCCACCACAACCGGTACTATATTAAGTACACAGGCTATAAATAAAGTTATAACAACGGCTGCTGGTAGTCAACAACAACAACAGCAGCAGCAACAAAATGTGACAGGTGATCAACAACAGCAGCAACAACAACAGCAAACATGGTCTAATGAGGGCACACAACAGCAAGATCAACAACAACAGCAGCAACAACAACCCGCACCTACTACACAAATTGTACAGTGGACTACTACACCAAGTGGTAAATTACAAAGTTATTCAACTACCACAGCACAACCACAACAACAGCAACAGCAGCAACAACAACAGCAGCAGCAACAATTAGCAACTCCTAAGTCAAAGTAAGTTAAAGAAATCATATAGAAATAGTTATTAAAGGGTAATTAAAGTGCGAAAGCTTTCTCAGAGAAAGCTTTTCTTATTCTTCAATTCATTCTCAATGTGTAAAGAAACAGCAAAAGCTTAAAGCTGCTAAAGCAGCAACAACAACAACAGCAGCAGCAACTCCTAAGTCAAAGTAAGTTAAAGAAATCATATCAAAATAGTTGTTAAAGGGTATAAAAAAGTACAAAAGCTTTCTCAGAGAAATCTTTTCCTATTCTTCACTTCATTCTTAATGAGTAAAGAAACAGCAAAAGCTTAAAGCTGCTAAAGCTTTAGCTTATTTTATGCTATTTTAAAGCTTCTTCTGTACTCGTAGCTTAAAGAAATCAAATGCTGCTGAAAGTTGAATTTGCTGATCTAGTCCTACAAAGTTTAATAGCTTTCATTGAATAAGCTTCTCCGAAAGCTTTCTCTATCTTAGTTCTTTTCTAAGCTCAATAAAGAAGACATATTTGAAAAATGTATTTGCTGATCTATTAATTTCGGAATAGAAAGCTTTCTACAAATTTAAAAATCTATTCTTCTTTTAATTTTGCGAAAATTTAAAAGCTTTTAGCTTAAAGTTTAATAACAAACATTATAAAAAGCTATTAATTTCCTATATTTAACTCCTAATGAGTAGAGTTTTTACCGGTGAAGATTTATTTATAACAGTGGACATTTAAAGCTAAAGCTTCTTTCTTTGTTCCACTAAAGTTTTCTTCCTACATGAACAAATATGAGACAAAGTTAAATCTGAGAAATAGGGTTCATTCCCTGAGATTGTAAGAGGCAACTGTATAGTTTAAATAACTGACAAACTAAATTCTATAATTAAAGCTTTTGTATAAGACTTTTTTTTCATAATTTTTAATAATTTTAAATACTAAAATACAACTTAAAACCCTCAATGATTCGCATACACACCGATAATTTTGTGCCACGTTATGTAAACGGTACATGGATTTGGAATGATGATGAAGAAAATCTTCATTTCGATTCACGAGAAGAAGCCTCTAAAGAGGTAAGCAAAGAAGAATATATCAATATTGGAGGCTATAAATTTCTAGCAACAATCAATCAATTAGAAGAAATGATATTTCGTCAAGAATTTCAAAGACCCGATACAACACATGATTATGAAGCTGTACTACTGCAAGATATTAAAGATTTGGTGATGTTTTTATCACCCAAAGAGATTTTAACTAAAGATTTTATATATTTTCTCAATACGAAAACGGTACATCAATTCCTTAAAGCTTTGGTAATATATTTTGAATATTTTCTGAAATTTGTAGAATTTATACTCATACGTAGAGATGAGATAAGGGGTGAAAAGGCCCAAATACAAAGTGAAGAGAGTACAGAAATCAAAAGAATATATTCGAAACATCTTTCACAATATCGTTTAATATTGGCTCGAGAATACAGTGAGATTTTATTGGGTAATGGTGAGATGCGTAAATTCTATCATCTAAAACCTATAGTCAATATATCACAATCCATTAAAGATAAAGCTTTTCATGAAGGTTTTTTGGCTTTTTGCACAAATTTCGTTTGGATAGCTATGTTTCGAAGAGATTTAGAATTAATCGATATGGAAATGAATCGTTTATTTAGATCGGAACATTTTTCCCTAGTACGTTGTGAGCGCTATCAATTTTCTCCTGTAGAGGCAAGCATGTTGTATGGCAAGAATTATAAACGTTGCAATTATCGTGCACAAAATTCACCTCTTATTATGGAACTCATGAATGTGGAAAAGGAAAATGTGCCATTACTATGGATAGGAGAACGTAAATATCGTGGTACTGATTTGTGTATATTTCAAATTGAATTGGAATTTATTGTACCCGATTCACAACTTTCTTTAATTGATGTTAGTCATGGTATATTAGGACATCCTAGGAAAATTTATGATACTATGCTCACGATCAATTGGGAGGCAGTAAGATTTCAAAACTATTCTGAATTATATGATCCTTATCGTATAATAAGACAACCTTATTTGGAAATACCAAAATTAGATGAAGAAAACTTGCGTAAAAATTGTGAAAAATATGAATCGTATTATCAATTAAAACACTCATTTGAGGGATGGGATCGTAAAATGTTGAGAAAATGGTTGAAACGTGATGAAATTATAAATTTCTTTAAAACAGAAGGTATTCTAACGGATGTATGGCAGAAATGTCAAAAAGAACTTGAACATATTGGTTATGGGCCATCAGTAGAAGAAATAACTAAAAAGTTTATAGCACGCAAAGAAAAATTAAGAAAGAAGAAATGAAATTGTATTTTCAATAAATTTTTTTCTAAATTTTATTTTTTAATAAAAACTTTTTTAAATTTCTAAAAATTTTGTATTTTCTTTTTAAAAAAAATCTTTACAGAACTAATAAAAATCGTAATGATCATACCTCTCCAAACTTAAATAATGCCACTGATGTTATCTATACTAGTCCCTCGACCTCGGGTAATATGACACAACAACAACAGCAGCAACAGCAACAAACACCTCCCAATGCTAATACATCAACATCCTCGAATACATCTTCCTCTGGTGGTAGTTCAACGAGTAGCAATAGTCGTAAGAAATCTTCAAATAATCAAAATAATAACAACAACAATGGACAACCTTTGGTACAAAAACGTTATGCCTGCACACATTGTCCTTATTCAACAGATCGTCGTGATCTCTATACACGTCACGAGAATATTCACAAAGATGAAAAACCATTCCAATGTTATGCCTGTTTAAAACAATTCAATCGGGCCGATCATGTTAAGAAACATTTTTTGCGTATGCATCGTGAAATGCAATATGATATCAATAAGACAAGAAGACATGTACCCTCTAGTTCGGGTGGTGGTGGTGGTCATCATCATGGTGGCGGTAGAAGTAATATTACTATAACAACGGTAAATACACCCTTCTCTTCTTCCTCTACTATTACTACTCCTACTACTAATAGTAATTTACTTAATGATGACAATCTAATTGAGCAAAAACCTATAATCTTCCAGACTCAGGCGAATGTTAATTTGGAACAAGCCTTTTTGGAACAGCAGCGTCAACCTACATCATCTAGTCTCAGCATAGCCGAAACCATAGAGGCTGTGGCCACAGCAACTGATGCCCCCTTGCCGCAAATGAAACAGGAAAAGAATGATGATGGCTCTTTGGTGACGGGTCAAACGGCCAATGTTAAACCCAAACGTGAGAAACGTTTTACCTGCTGTTATTGTCCCTGGTCGGGTGCCGATAAATGGGGTCTCAAGAGACATTTAAATACTCATACAAAACCTTTTGTATGTCTATTATGTGATTATAAAGCAGCTCGTTCGGAAAGATTGGCCACTCACGTTTTAAAAGTACATAATAAAAGAGCTTGTAATAAATGCTCTTATCTAGGTGACACTTTGGAAGAATATCAACAACATTTGAATGAAGTGCAGTAAGTATTTTTATTATTTTAAACTTTATTCTTAAATAACTATAATCTCTGTTTTTCTCAAATTTCTTTTGCTTAACAAAAGTCCTACGACTCCTTCTAATCGTAGTAATAGTAATAATAACAATAATTCTACAAATAATACTACAACAACTACTAACAACAATTCATCAAATAATTTAAATGTATTACGTACAATTGGCAATACTTTAGGAAATAATAATAATCAACTAAATCAATTTCAAAATAATAACAATTTTAGGTAATTAAATATATAATTCTAGTAAAGTTTTATATATTAAATCTAACATTTCTTTCTACTTCTTATACAAAAAACAATTTAATTAGTGTTAATAATGTTTCAACCACTACAACAAATGGCAATTCTGTTACTATATATACCACTACGACTACAGATAATCAAGGTGGTAATATTACAACAGGTGGTCCTTTACAAGAAATTATTGTAAATCCGTCTTCAATGGTGGGTTGGCGTTTAAGTGCCAATGGCTCTTTAATACCACCGCACGATTTGTTGACGGGAGGCCTGCCAAACGCCGCAGCCCAGAAACGTGGCTCTGAGCGTTTATTTCAATATCTTGAGGCGGACGGAAGTGATCCAGAAGATTATGCGCGGTACATATAAAACTAAATGTTGTGTTAAAGTTTTTTCTGTTTGCTTTTCGTTTAAAGAACTTTTTTTATTTGTAATTTTAAATTCAGTTTTTTTCTTTTTATTTCATTTTACCGCCAAAATGTATGGCTTTATTTAATGAGAAGTTAATTTGTTGTTTGTTTTCGTTCGTTTCCTTTTGGAAATGAATCAGTTATAATCTGAAAGTATATCTTGTTATTTATCTTTTTTTAACTTAAATTTTCTTTGTGCTTTTTTTTTGAAATATTTTTAACATAAAAACTTATAAATTTTCTTTTGTATTTTTACAGTCTTTTAAAAATGGACGCAATTAGTCGCAATACAGCTTCAGTCGCTCAGGATTTTCATAAGGCGGGAGGCGTGCACGAGTTGAAACTACCAGCAAATCATCAACTCCTGTTCAATAATAAACTGCCTTCACAATGGACGACTAAAGAAGCAGCTGCTTTACTGCAAAGTCTTAGCAATGCCAACAATTTGAGCTTTGTCTATCAACAGCAACAACAACAACAACAATTGCAACAACAGCGTTCCAAATATGCACCCACAAATGGTTTCCTTAATCAAAATGGTAATGCTGGTCAACGTCAGCGTCAACATTCTTCGGGTGATGATGAAAATACACCCTCTTCGGGTTCATCATCATCGACAGCATCATCTAGTGATGATATGTCACCGATTAAAATGGAACGATCTACTAAGGCTTATAATTTGGTATTAAATAATAACGAGCAGAGAAAGACGATGTCAAAGACATATTTACATAAAAATTATGATTTGCAAGAAGCATCTTCCAATTCATCATCAACGAATGCAAATGATATTTTTATAAATGCAGCTTATAATAACAACAATAACAACAACAACAGCAGCAGCAACTTCAATGGCAACATTAGCCATATAGATATAATGAAAAATCAAGAAATCTTCAATGAAGATCAAGAAAATCAAGAGCAGCTTATTAGATCGTCTCCCGCGTATAAATATAATAGTCAATATTATAATAATAACAACAACAACAATACAAATTTAAATAAAATTAATAACAACAACAACAAGTCGTCAACAAAAACCAATATTAATAACAACAATATTATTATTAACAATAACAATAATAATAATAACAACACCAATAATTATCAACATCGTCTTGATCTGCAACACAATAAAGAAAACAACAATAATGCAACATTTCTAACACAAATGGAATTTCAAAATTTAAATAAAATCGGTACACAATTTCAAAATTATGTTAAAGATATTATAAGCAAATATTATGCTGCCGAAACACCGGTAATGTTTCCCAATATGCCCACAGCAACAACTACTGCTCAGCAAAGTCAACAGAGATCAAATTTACAAACCTCACCTAAACGCAAAAGAATGTTAAGTGAAACTGAAGAATATATAGAGTATTTGAAAAATAAAGAAGATATTACTTTAACCATTACACCCAAAAATAATAATAATCCAAATAGTAGTCAAAGCAATGGTGTTCTTATACAAAAATCACCTTTACCTTTGAAAAGAGAACGTGACTTAGCTTCAGATTCTTATAAGAGAATATCACCAAAGAAACAAATGTTAGCAGCAGCGACAGCACAAGGAGTTTTAAATACTTCGGCCACACAGCAGCCACCAACAGCAGCCGCTTTAACTCAACATAAATCGAATAAGAAATCTATATCACAATTGGCCACTTTATTGCCTCTATTGGCAGATGCCGCTTCACAGCAACAATATTTGACGGCACCTTTAGATTTTAGTAAAAAGCCTGCTAATGATCACACCGATATTGTTCAGATAAAACAAGAACAAGAGGAAGACAGTGTTAAGGTTATTGTAAAACAAGAACCCGAGGATATTACTCTCAAACAACAAGAACCTCAAGATCCCATAGAAACTCAAACGGCTCACAAAGCTTATGCCAATTTCTCAGTTAATGCTTTACTTAATAACATTGGGCTAAATGCCGATAAACGTTCGTCACGCAAACAAGCTCAACCTAAAAAGATACGTGTACCACCAGAGATGGTTATAGCTATGTTAAGAGATAAATATCTTAATCGTATGGTAGATCATAAACTAAGCTGTAAGGATTGCATCAATTCGAAACGTTCATCAATGCTAGTGTTTAACTATCATACTAAGGCATCGTTGTGTTTGCATCGCTTGTGGAAGCATTCGGAAAAACCACAAAAATGTAAAAAATGTGGTGAGAAATTCAAGCAAAAATATAATTTAAAATTACATCAGATGAAAGTGCACAGAAAGGTGGCCAGAGCTTAGAGAAGACTAGAAAGTAGAAGAAGAAAAAGAAGAAGGTGCTAAAGGTAAAATAACTGGGCATTTGAAATTTTTTAGTCAAGAATTTGTTTATTTTATAGTTTGTTGTATTAACAATTAAGTTTTTTTTCTAACGTTTTGTTAAATACAAAAAGCTTTCGAAACTTTTTTTGTGTGGGAAATATTATTCCTAGATAATAATACTTTTTGTAAACATATATAAAAAGCTTTTGTTTTTTGTCTTAAATTATATAATGAAAGCTTATAAAAAGCTTTTTAAAGTATAATTTAAATAACATTTAAAATTATTAAGCTTTAAACAGAAAACTCTGGGAAAAAAGCTTTCTTTGTTAAATTTTGAATATTGCCTTAAACAAAAATATAACATTTGTTTTTAAAACTTTTGATACTTTAATATTTTCATTCCTTAAATGTAAAACTTTAAAAAGCTTTCTAAAAAAAAGCTCATCAAAATGAAATTATAAAAAAAAAATATTTTAGTTAAAAAAAGGAAGTAATTTTGTAAACACAATAAGAAAAGCTTAAAAAATCTATTCTTTTTAAAGCTTATAAGTCAAAAGCTTTTAATATTTTTAAACAAATAGCTTAACAGGAACAGCTTTTAAAAGTTTTTTTTAGTATTTTCTGTTATTCTGGAATGAAAGCTAATGAAATTTAAATTTTTTTAAAAAAAGCTTTACATTTGAAATTTGAAAAGCTTTCACCTTTCTATGAAAATTTTAGTGATTTTATTAATAGCTTTTGCTTGCTAACATTATGAGAAAAGCTTTGGATAAAGCTCATTTTGTTGCAAATTAAGAAAAGCTTAAAAATGCTTGTTTTTTTTTAAAGTTTTTAGGGTAAAAAGCTTGCTTAACAAGTTAATGTATTAAAAGTATTTTAGTATTTTCCGTTAATTTTCAGTGAAAGCTTATGAAATTTAAGCTCTTTTTTTTAGCAAGCTTTACATTTGAAATTATATTTGAAAAACTTTCGTCTTTCTAAGAGCTCTTTTTTTTAGCAAGATTTACATTTGAAATTCTATTTAAAAAGCTTTCGGCTTTCTATGATCTAAAAAAAACAAACTTTTTAGTGATTTCTTTAAAAGCTTTTACTTGCTTACTTTGTAAGAAAAGCTTTTGTTAAAGCTTACAAAAGCTTTTTACTTATTTTCTCAGATTTGTGTATAAAATTCATAAAATTTACCACTTTTTTGTAAAAAAGCTTTTAAAAGCTCTTTGTGAAAACTTTCATAAGCTTTATTTATGGTTTTTAGTATTTTCGTTTACTCTTGAGTAAAAACTTATGAAATTTAAGCTCTTTTTTTGGAAAGCTTTTCATTTGAGATTGTATTTGAAAAGCTTTTGCACTTTTAAGAAAATTGATCTAAAAAAAACGTTTTAGTGAATTCATTAAAAGCTTTTATTTTATTCACTTTGTACGAAAAGCTTTTGATAAAGCTTACAAAAGCTTTTTACTATTTTTCTCAGATTTTGCAAAGCTTTTGCCTTTATACGAAAATTTATATAAAAAAACTAACTTTTTAGTGATTTCATTAAAAGCTTTTGCTTGCTAATTTTGTAAGACAAACTTTTGATAAAGCTTAAAAAGAGCTTTTTACTATTTTTCTTAGATTTTTGTATAAAACTTATTAAAACAACCATAGTTTAAGGCTTTTTGTAAAAAAAGCTTTTAAAAGCTTTGTTGAAAAAAGCTTTTTGTGAAAAGTTACAAAAGCTTTTTTTTTTGGTTTTTGCCAATATTTAACTATAAAATCTCATTTACTATGTTTAGAAATTACTTTAATTTAAGAATTTTAAATAAAGCTTGCCAAAGCTTTTTACTTTTTTTTCTCAGCTTTTTGTATAAATTTATTATTTATTTTATATTTTTAGCATAAAATTTAGTTTATTTTTTTAAATTAAGCTTTTTAAAGGAATAAGTTGGTTAAAAAAAATTTAACAAATTTTAACAAAAAAAAAACGAATTAATTGTTTTAAAAGTATTAATTAAGTTTGTTTTTTTATATAAATGAATTAAAAATTAAGTTTGAAATAAAAAGTATTTATTGAAGAAAAAATTTTTTTCCTAATTTGTTAAGAAAATTTTTTTTTATAAAAATAAAGGCGGTTTAGCTTGCCATTTATATTACAAAAACAATTAAAAATACAAAAACAAAAACACATACATACTATTCTTATAACACAAATTTCCATAATTTTTAAAAAAATGAATTAAGTTTTAAGACAAATTTAAGTTTAAATTTTAAGTTGTGATGTACCTGAAATATGATTTCGTCTAAAACAAAAACAAACAAAAAAAAAAAAAATACATTAAAGAAAAAACTTTAAAGCTTATAAAAAAATTTTTGTTTTTTTTTTAAGAAAAATACTCTTTACCTAAAGTTGAATTATTAGTTATAATGAACATATATTATTATTAATATAATTTTAATAATTAAGCTTTAATTTGCCATTTATTTAATAATATAGTTTTTTTGTGTTTTAGTATAAAAGAAAAGTTATACGTTTAAGTTGATATATTTTTCTGCCTTAATTTTTTTATATAAATTTAAATTTATTAATTAAGCTTTAAGTTTTTTTTTTTCATTTTCTTAATTTAGTATTAAAAACAAGCCTTTCTTTTAGTATTTAAGTTGGAAAAACTACACACAAAAGAAAAAAAGTAAAACAACAATTAACCACCTTTTTGAAAAGTTCACACTAACCCCCTCCTCTACTCTCCTTCTTAAACTAAAACCCTTAATAAACAACAAACATACTTCTTATAATAAAAATTTCAAAAAACAAAACTAAATTATTTATAAAAAAAGGAAAAAAGCCGACAAAAAACTGACTGAATGGTATTAAATAAATAAAAAAAGAAACAATTTTTTAAAAAACAAAAATACACGGCATATTTTTTATTTTTTAGTATAACAAAAAATAATTGTATTTTTTATGTAAGGTTTGAAATTAACAAAAAAATGTTAAAAAGTTTATGAAAAAAACACAAAAAACAAATTTTGGTATATATAAAATTTCTACAAAATTTAAAAAGAAAATAAAATACATAATTTAAATTTTAGGCAAAATGAAACAAAATCTATCAAAAAAAAAAGTTTATTTATGATTTTTATAAAAAAAAGGTTTAAAAAAAGACAAATTATTATTAAATAAAGAAAATTTTACTTTATTAAAAAAAAAACCAAAAAATTATAAAACAAAATAAATAAGAACAATTATTTGTGTCGTAAGAAGAAAATGTTGGTAAAAAAAATTTTAGTTTAATTATGAGACATAATAATATAACCACAAGAAAAGTAAAAACAACCTACATTTCTTAAAAGAAAACAACAACAACCACACAAAAGAATGAAAACCAATAAAAAAAATATTAGTTTAACAAAAAAAAAAAAGTATTTAATACAAAGTGTTTTATTTCCAAGGATTGAAAACAAACTATAGTTTTTAATCTTATTTTAAGAAACACTGACTGTAATTTAATCTGCAGTTTTTGATTTAGTTCATGTAACTGTATTTTCACATAAAAAACAAAAATTTCTATCTTGGGCGACAGACAAAGCTAAGAGACACTACATAGAGAACAGGATCATCAAAGACACATTACTGCTGGGCAAAATGTAGGAGAACTATACGCTTAGAACTATGGACACAGGGTATACATAGATGTAACTAGTAAAACATTATATAAGGCTTCGATTACTAGTTAAAGGCGATCACCAATGTTCCCACGACAATTGGATCTTCGCTCCGGAACGACCCGAGTCATACTCGGCCAAAGATTGTCAACCCAGAGACAGCTGTTTCAACGAAAGTTTTTCCCCAGGAAAGAACTATCGGCCATAGTCGAGCTGTTACAACAACAACAAACAACCAATGTATACCGGATACATTGGAAGGTTATACATAATCATCGGACGTGACTGATCGAAACGTTAATCCCTGACAGAATGTCTTGGTCAAACTGAATGTTATAGCATTTTCCAGTAGGAATCTGTTGTTGCACGAATGACTCTAAATTGGAAGCACAAAGTGGGACTGCGTTTGAATTTTGAAGACCCAGAAACAGAAATATACTCTAGTCTTAAGCCTAGTCTATAGTCTAGTATTTAGTCTAGTCTATAGTCTAGTTTATAGTCTAGTCTATAATCTAGTCTATAGTTTAATCTATACTCTAGTATATAATATAGTCTAATCTATAGTACAATCTATAGTCTAGTGTATAATCTAGTCTATGATGTAGTCTATGATGTAGTCTAGTGTATAGTCTATGGTCTATTCTATAGTCTAATCTACAGTCTAGTCTATAGTCTAATCTATAGTCTAGTCTATAGTTTAATCTATAGTCTAGCCTATAGTATAGTCTATACTATAGTCTAGTTCATAGCGCTTAACAGGGCAATATCAGTTAATAGAATTCTATTTAAAACCCTACTGGATTGTAAGAAAGCTTTAACTGAACACTCTCCCAAAAGATAAAGTTTACATTATATGGATCTAAACCATACCCACTCCCCACTAAGGAGTAGTCGGCTAGGAATGGGCGAATATAATAGCTATAAAGGGAAGGGAGCTCGAAGCAAACTACAAACTATTTAACGTAACAAATGCTGAACTAAAAATATGTTTGAGAGAATCCCATAAGGCCGGTTGGAACAGTGAAACATTGTGTAGAATCACAAAGATCCTATGGGAGGTAACCCTGATGAAAGCAAGACGAAAAATCTCCTCTGAAGTTAGAATGATGTTGATGATGATATTAAATTGCACTATAGACTTATCTTTATAGGACTATATTGTCCTACCTTTAAACTGGACTATTGACTTGTCTATATCTATAATCCATCGAATCATCAATAAACTAATCTATTGACTAGTAAGTAGTATATTGGCCTCAATATATGGGCTGGTAATTCAAGATCATAAATCAATTCTAGTACATATTTATTCAAACATGACTCATTTATTGAGAAGAATAATTAATTGCATCATTAATATGCGGTGTTTTTTAAACAACACTGCAGATGCTGGAATAAAACACAATTTCACAAAAAACACTTACTGCAGATAATTTCTGCAGCACCACTGTTATCGCACAGTTTTAATTTTTTTATTAATTGTTTTTTATTTTATTTATTTTTTTAATATAAAAATAATACTTAAACAGTTTTTAAATCGCGGACTTATTGTGCTGACAATTTAAAATTGCCTGCACAATGTTGATTTTTTCGTTCCCCAAAAAATATAATTGTTATTGTGAACAAAAAGGACCAAATCTTAAAATCTCTATTCCAATCTAATTTTTGTAAGAACAGTTTAAAACATAAATTTAAATTTTATTTACAAATTTTAAATGCTGACCCTTGGAAGGCGAACGAAGAAGTTTTTTCTGGTAATTTATTAAAAGCAACAAATAAATTTGAAAAATTTCCATATAAAATGATAAAGCAATGTTCGTTTACATTTAGAGGAACGGGCAGTTAGTTTTTCCTACCTTCTATACATATATAAAACTTTTATTACGAGATTTGTTGAAAAATGATTTCATTTCCTAAACAAATTGTATTATTAAGTCGTTTCGGAAGTTGTAGAAGTATAAAGTCTTGAACAAACACCTAACCAAAATGATGCTACAATTAAATTGAACAATGGAGAACTAATTACTAAAAGCTTTTGCAATTACAATTATAAAAAGCTTTAAATAATGAAGACGTAAGTTGATATTCTTATTCTAAAGCAAAAATCTAAAAAAAATTTTTGGACATGTGAATAAAATCTATAAAATTCTCGAGCAAACCTCTACAAAAGTAAAAATACGATGGCCTCTTGTTTTAAAGGACAGTGGATATAAAATAAAAATAAAAACTAAATTCTCTAAACCGAAAACTAATTAAAGCCAAATTTCGAACGTCATTAAAATAAACACATTTTCCTTTAAAATAATAAAATTGTAACATTTTAACAAATTTATTGAAATTTTCTTAAATCAATATTCTCTTCAAAAGACCAGGCCACACCCCATCTAGTGGTATTACCCTGATGAAATTCGGTTGAGCAAACATTTAAAATATTGTTGCGTTTAAGAATATTTAAAACATCTACTAAACTGCTTTTCAAGCCCAACATTGAGGTGAAGACTCTATATGGATGTATAATTAACAAATAATTTAAGAAATGCTCATCACGATAAAACACAAATTAACAATACCTTATTTGATGTTTAAACAATAAACTTTCTTCTATAATTTGTTCAACAAACTTAACCTCACCACCCTGACAACTTAACTCTTCCTTATAGCCGGTGGGACAATTGTGAGGTGGAGGTCTTTTATTAGATTTACGAGATTTATGGTTGTTCTCATTTTGCGAATCGAAAAAGGGTGGATTGCATAAACAGAAATCATAAGTTTGTTGAGGGGATTTGCAGTTTTCTTCATTAAAGTATTCTTGGAATATTTGGTTTGTATGTTTTTGGGGATAGAGTGTTATTAAGGAAGAAAGTTTATTATTTTCTATATTTTTAGCGGCATATTGCAAATTTGTTGTATTCGCTTCTAAAGCCAACATTTGCCAGTTATTTTTCTTGGCCGCTAGTAAACTGTAAATGCACGAAGAACCACAACCAATGTCTATGCCTTTTATAGGTGTTTCCTTTACTTCAAGTGGCACTATATCCTCCAGCCATAGTATATAATTCAAACGTAAAGGCAAAGTGGGCACTAAACTACCGGGAGCAAATTCCACAATTAATTGGAAATATTCCCTTAACAAAGTTTGGGTCAAAGCTCTTAAGGCAGTTTCATTTTTATAATCAATACAAACTTTGCCACACAATTCCTTGAGGGGAAATACATTAAACAAGGTAACGTTTTGTTTTTAACGGAAAGAAAAGCATTATTTAAGAAAATGTTTGCTTTGGTACTTACCAATTTGCAAACCCCACGAAATTCTGGATATTTGATGGCCAATTCTGTGTAATCCGGTGGTTGGCGGAAAATATTACGTGGATGCATTTGCTTCTTATTAGCGGCTGTATTACTCATTTTGCTTCTCACTTTTTCACTATTTTATTTAATTTATTAAACAAAACACTATTGAAATAACACTTTGAAAACCACTTTATCTGCAAAAAGACGCTTTCTTAATCAGCTGTCTCTTTTTTGAGACTTGCCAAAACTTGTGCAGATTTGTGACGCTTTCCTGTGCAAGTTGTTGCTTGCACACATTTATAACTACATACATTTAAACAGGCCATATTTGTTATTTGCTTTTTTCTTTATTATCAAGCAAATAACTTATTTTTTAATATTTTACTAACACTGAACACTTTTTCTATTGATTTTCACTAAAATTATTTAATAAATTATGTTTTAACTTTAAAAAACATAAAATTAATTTACACTTGTCTGCATCCACACTGCCGAAAAAATGCCGTTAGATTACAACTACAGTAAAAACTAGATTGTTTTAAGTGTTGTTAAATGGTTTTTATTTAATATTTGTCATTTTTGTCTCACACTTAACAACACTATTTACAAGCAATTGACAGAACTGTCATAACAATTTGTGGAAAATACATTGTTTGTAGAAATTTTTGTGCTTTTATTGAAATTGTTAAGAAAATATAAATTTTTTAGAGAATTTAATGAAAATAATTAAAAATATATGCGGCCAGCATCAAGTATATGGTTCTCAAGACCGCTATGATCTATACATGTAGGTGTAATATAATGGAAATTGTGTGAGCTTGTTCGGACAGCGGAGTTCAATTGTTATGGAAAATGGAATCAAGCACGTCAAATTTCCATGTATTTATGTATGTATGTAGTTGACAAAGGCTGCGATTTGTTAAGTAATTGTCTATTTACCTTTTCTTTGCACAAATGTATAAACCAGGATTATAACTAGAACTGTTGTAAGACTGAACTAGGTATCATCTAGAACTGAAAGAGTCCTGGTCTAAATCTAAAATAAAACAGATCTAGAACTAAACTAGCATTTATAAAGAACTGAATTGGAACTAATTTAAAACTGTGCTAGAAATTAACTAGCAATCATCTGGAACTAAACTAAACAAATAATCTGAAGCAGAGGTAGATGATTTGAAACTGGACTAAAACTAAACTAGAGCAAAACTAAATTTAAACTTAACTAGATCTAAACAAGAAGTTAACTAGCAATGGTCTGGAACTGAAATAGAACTGAACTGGCACAGAATTACAATTGAAATAAACACAACTAGTACAGAAGTAGAAATAAAAAAAGAACTTAGTAATGTGCTGACAATAAAAAATAGCCCGTCCAATGTTAATTTTTTAGTTTCCCTAAAAATCTATTTTTAAGAACAGCTTAAAAAAGATCTTCAAACTTTATTTAAAAGCATCAAATGTTAAAAATTATTTATGGTTTTCTATATAAATAAAGGAGTGTTCCTTCGCATTTAGAGAAATAGGCAGTTATTTCTACAACGTATACCTACATATAAATAACTTTTATACGACTTTTGTTGGCAAATAATTTGTTTTCCTTAACAAATTGTATTATACAGTCGTTTCGGAAGTTGTAGAAGTATAAAATCTTTAACTTACACCTATTCAAAATGTTGCTACAATTAAATTGGACAATGGAGAACAAATTACTAAAAGCTCTTGTAATTACAATTGTTTATTCTTAAGCAAAAATCTATAAAATTTATGGACATGTGAACAAAATCTATAAAATTTTCTAGCAAATCAAAGAAAACCAAAGTACATGATCACTAGCGAACCATTACGAAAGAAGAAATACGTTAGCCTCTTGTTTTAAAGGACAGTGAAAAGATTTAAACTAAAAATAAAAACTAAATCAGTCTAAACAGAATTCTAATTAAAGACAAATTTAGAACGTCAGTAAAATAAACATATTTTTTCTTTAAAGTAACAAACTTGTAACATTTTAAATAATTTATAGAAATTTCCTTAAATCAATATCAAAGTGGGTACTGCCGGGAGCAAATTTCGCAATCAATTGGAATTATGCCCGTAACAATGTTTGGGGCAAAGCTCTCAAGGCAGTTTCAATTTTATAATCAATACAATACAAACTTTACCACACAATTCCTTGAGAGGAAATACATTAATCAAGGTAACGTTTTGTTTTTAACAGAAAGAAAAGCATTATTTTAGAAAATGTTTGCTTTCGTACTTACCAATTTGCAAACCCGACGAAATTCTGGATATTTGATGGCCAATTCTGTGTAATCCGGTGGCTGGCGGAAAATATTACGTGGATGCATTTGCTTCACTTTTTCACTATTTTATTTAATTTATTAAACAAAACACTAAAAACAACACTTTAAAAACCACTTTGCCAAAACTTGTGCAGATTTGTGACGCTTTCTTGTGCAAGTTGTTGCTTGCACTCATTTATAACTACATACATTTCAACAGGCCATATTTGTTATTTGCTTTTTTCTTTATTATCTAGCAAATAACCAATTTTTTCATATTTAACTAACACTAAACACTTCTTTTATTGATTTTCACTAAAATTATTAAATAAATTACTTTTTAACTTTAAAAAAAATAAAAATTTATTTACACTTGTCTGCTTCCACGCTACCGAAAAAAATGCCGTTATATTGCAACTACATGATTAAGTGTTGTAAAATGGTTTTTATTTAATATTTGTAATTTTTGTCTTACACTTAATAACACTGATTGCAAGCAATTGACAGAACTGTCATAACAATTTGTGGAAATAAATTGTAGAAATTTTTGTTCTTTTATTGAAATTGTTAAGAAAATAATTAAAAATTGCTTTGACTAACACCCAGGATACTTTTCTCGATATATCCTACATGTAGGTGCAATATAAAGGAAATTGTATGAACTTGTCCGGACAGTGGAGTTAAGGAATTTTCTACATAGTATATACTATTTCTTTGCACAAATGTTTAACCCAGGACTATAACTTGAAGTATTCTAATACTGAACTAGAAATCAATGAGAACTGAATAAGCCCTGAACTAAAACTAAAATACAACATATCAAGAACTAAGCATGAAGTTCTAGAAATGATCTTTAGAATGTAACAAAATTCTAAATTTGTTCAACAAACCTAACCTTGTCACTTCCTTATATCCCGTGGGACAATTGTGGGATTTAGATCTTTTATTAGATTTACGGGTTTTATGGTTGTTCTCATTTTGTGAATAGAAAAAGGGCAGATTGCATAAATAAAAATCATTAGTTTATTGAGAAACAAGTAGAAAAGTATAGTCGGATATGGCCGCCATATAATACCCTACACCATGAGTATATTTTTAAAATTTTTACTTTTTATAAAGAAACTTTTATGTTGAATATTAATCCAAAATATTTAAGTAATTTATTGACAAAAAACCAAAATTTCTAAATGAGGCTTTATATAGGTCAAATGTGGGCCGATCCTCGGTAAATTTGGGAAAAGGATATATTTTTAAATAGCAGTTAGTTTTGTTGAGTTTCATTGCGATACAGACGGATGGACATGTCTTAATCGACTCAAAAAATGATTCTGAATCGATCGGTATACTTTAAGGTGGGTATTGGACTAATATTTTTGTATGTTACAAACATCAGCACAAACGTATAATACCCTCCCCACTATAGTGATGTAGGGTATAAAAAAACGAGCGCACAACAGGCCAGATAGGGGCTTAGGTGTATTGCTTCGGATTTGATGTATATATGTACATCCTCCTTTCAAACTAACTAACATAATCGATACATACTTTGCCACACAATTGCTTTAGAGGAAACACATTAATCAAGGTACGTTTTGTTTTTAACGGAAAGAACAATTTTCTTTTAAAAATTGCTTTAGTACTTACCACTTTGCAAACCCGACGAAATTCTGGATATTTGATGGCCAATTTTCTGTGAAATCCGGTGGCTGGCGGAATATATTACATGGATGCAATTGCTTCTTATTAGCGGCTGTATTAGACATTTTTCTGGACTTTTCACTTTTTCACAAATTTATTTAATTTATTAACAAAACACTATTGAAATAACACTTTTAAAAGCACTTTATCTACAAAAATTACGCTTTCTTAATCAGCTGTCTCATTTTTGAGACTTGCCAAAACTTTTGCAGATTTGTGACGCTTTTCCTGTGCAAGTTAATGCTTGCACTTACTACATTTCAACAGGCCATATTTGTTTTTTCTTTATTATCAAGCAATAAACTTATCTTTTAATATTTAACTAACACTGAACACTTTTTCTATTGATTTTCACTAAAATTATTTAATAAATTACTTTTTAACTTTTAAAAAACTTAAAATTTCTTTACACTTGTTTGCTTCCACGCTGCCGAAAAAAATGCCGTTATATTAAAACTACTGTATAAACTAGATTATTTTAAGTATTGTAAAATGTTTCTTTATTTGATAATTGTCATTTTTTTCTTACGCTTAACAACACTGTTTGCTAGCATTTGACAGAACTGTCATAACAATTTGTAGAAAAAGCATTGTTTGGTGAAATTTTTGTGGTTTTATTGAAATTGTTAAGAAAATTTTAGATTTTTTTTTGGAACATTTAAAAAAAATAATTAAAAATGTCTGAGGCCAGCACTAAGGATACCGTTCTTAAGACTGCTATGACTTATATATGTGGAGGTAAGTGTTGGTAATATACATAGAATTTAATGAAAATTGTTTGAGCTTCTCTAGATACCGGAGGTATTTGACAAAAAAAAAACGTGTTAGCTATGAAATATTGTTAAAAATATGTTATTTTTTTTTAAATTTGTAAAATTTTCAAATTTTATAGTAGATATAATGGATTTTTGTTTGTAATAGAAATTTTAGCAAAGTTTAACTAGTTAAACAAGCCGGCAAGTCAAATTTCCATGTATGTTGTGGGCAAAGGTGAAGGAATCTATGCCATTAGTTAAGGAATGTTTTTTTAGTTAAAAAATTGTGGCGGAATAAGTTTGAACACTATAACGTAAACATCATCTTTACTAGAAGTAAACTAGGAATCAACTAGCACTTTATTAGAACTAACTTAGTACTGTACCAAAACTGCTCTCGAACTGAACTGGAATTGATCTAGAACAGAAGTAAAACTAAACTACCATTGATTTAGAACTGAATTAATACTTAACTAGAATTGATTTAGAGCTGAACTAGAAGTTAATTAGTAAAGACTTAAAACTAAATAAGAAGTGACTTAGAACGAAGGTTAAACTGAACTAGAAGTGAGTTGGCATTGTTTTAGGAGTGAATACTATACTAAAACTGATTTAGTACTAAAGTTGAAGTTAGTAATGATTGGAAACTTTAATAGTCAGAAATTGAAGTTTAACTGAAAGATAACTTGATCTAGCAGTAGAACTGAATTGGAGGTAAACTAGCAATGAACTAAAACAGAAGTTTTACTGAACTAGAACTAGACAAAAACTGAAATACCACTAAACTAAAACTGAGCTAGAACTAGAATTAAAATGCTCTAAAACTGGACTAAAACGGAAATAAACTAGAACTGAAATATAACTCATTTAGAGCTGAATATAAAACAGAACTAGAATTGAACAAAAATTAAACCAGAACGTGACTAGAACTAAACTAAAACTAGACAAGGATCATGATATAACTATTATATTATGGACTAGGACTAAAAACCAACTAAAACTTAACACCTGTTTAAATTTTGGTATTAATTGAATATTTCTCTTGCAGAATGTCATCATGAAAATGAAATGCGTCCTCGTGATCCCATACGTTGTCGTGAGTGTGGTTATCGTATTATGTACAAGAAACGTACCAAGAGATGTAAGTCTTGATACAGAATTTAAAAGTGTCAAATGATTTAATGACTTTTTATCTTATCCTTGCAGTGGTTGTATTCGATGCCCGCTAATTTTTGGTCAACATTTATACCAGGATTTTTAAACATAAGTTTATAATGTAGTTAAGAAATTGATAAATAAAGAGTCTTAAGTAATAAAGTAACTTTTTTTACTTGTAGTATGCAAATGGTTGTTGCTGTTTCTTTACTTTCTTTATTCTTTAATAAAATATCTTTGATTTTTTTTTGTTGTTTTTGGGAAAAGTTTTTCTTTATTTATTCATGTTTTATTTTACTCAAAAAGTGTAGTTTTGTTTTGTTTTTCATGTTCATTTGTTGTTCATTTTTCTTTTTTTATTAATAATTTTTAAGATTGACAATATTATTTTTGGGTTTTTTTTTTTGTTTAAATGTTTGTTGTTTGCCTTTCTTTGTTTGGAAATTCTTTTTTTGTTTTATTTTTTTTTAAATTTTAATAATTAATTAAATTGTTTTGTTTACGTTTTTGTTTTGTTTCTTAAAGATCAATTGTAGTAGATTTTTTGTTATTATAAGTTTAAGATGCTAAAAAGGAACATTAGGAAGAAATAATAATGATTGAAAGGAGAAGAAGTTAAACGAAAGTTTAAATACAGCTTGAAACAAAGATGAGGAGGAGAGAGAGAGGGAGAAAAAAGTGAAAAATTAGCTAGAGATACAAAAAGTTAAAGAAGAAATTAAAAAGTTTAATAAAAGTGAGATAAATGTGAGAAAGAAACTGAAATTTAAGAAATTAAGGACAAAAACAAATTATAATTATAAAACAAATAATGATTAAATAATTAAGCTTAATAGAGAAAATCTAGTTTTTAATAAAACTTTAAGAAAAAGTAATTAATATTTCAATAGAAAATGATCAATGCATGATCTTTTGCTATAGAAAAGAGTCAATGCAAAACATTTTTCTATGAAAAATGATCATTGCGAGACAAAAAATACACAATACGAGATTATATTCTATACAAATAAGTCAATGGAAGACTTTTTTTCCAATAAACTCAATGCAAGAGTTTTTGCCATTGAAAATGCTCAATGCAAGACTTTGCTCAATATAAAATGTTTAATGCAAGATAGAAATTAATCAATGCAATATCCTTTTTCATAATAACAAATCAATGCAAGAGGATTTTCAAACGAAAATGGTCAATGCAAGATTTTTTTTAAATAGAAAATAATCAATGCAAGAACTTTTTCAATCGAAAATGGTGAATGCAAAACTTTGCTCAATATAAAAAGTTCAATGCAAGATAGAATAACAATGTGACATTCTTTTCCATAATAACAAGTCTTATTTTAATAAAAAAAAAATGGTCAATGCAAGAGTTTTTTCAATAGAAAATGGTCAATGCAAGACTTTTTCCATAAGAAAATAATCAATGCAAGACTTTTCTCTAAGAAAACTTGGCAACACCAAACATGTTTCTATAGAAAATGATCAATAAAAGACGTTTTTTTATAGAAAATTATTAAGGCAAAACATTTTTCTATAGGAAATTGTCAATGCAAGTCTTTTCTCATCATTTCTCATCTCAACATTATTTTCTATACAAAATAGTAAATGTAAGTCTTCTTTCAATAGAAAATAGTTAATGCAGAAAATTTTTCCTAAGAAAATAGACAATGCAAAACTATTCGTATGAAAACAAGTCAATGCAAGACATTTTTCTTTACAAAATGATCATGATGCATGACTTTTTTAAAAGAAACAATTCAATGCAATACTTTTTTCTATAAAAATACTAATTTTTCTAAAGAACTTAGTCAATGCCAAGCAGTTTTCTATGGAAAATACTCAATGCGTGACATATTTCTATAGAAAATAGTTAATGCAATACTTTTTTCTATAGAAAATACTCAATGCGAGTCAATTTTCTAAAGAGATTAGGCACTGCCAAGCAGTATTCTATGGAAAATACTTAATGCGTGACTTATTTCTATAGAAAATGGCCAATGCAATACCTTTTTTTTATAGAAAATACTCAATGCGAGTTCTTTTTTTAAAGAAATTAGACAATGCCAAGCAGTTTTTAATGAAAACTACTCAATGCTTGCATGGTCAATGCAATACTTTTTTCTAGAGAAAATACTCAATGCGAGTGATTTTTCTAAAAAAATTAGGCAATGCCAAGCAGTTTTCAACGAAAAATACTCAATGCATGACTTTTTTCTAAAGAAAACATTCAATGCAATACTTTTTTCTATAGAAGATATCCAATGCGAGCGTTTTTTTTCTAAAGAAAATACTCAATGCATGACTTATTTTAATAGAAAATAGTCAATGCAACACTTTTTTTCTATAGAAAATACTCAATGCTTGACTGATTTCAATAGAAAATACTCAATGCGAGACATTTTTCTAAAGAAACTAGGCAATTCCAAGCAGTTTTCTATGGAAAGTACTCAATGCTTGACTAATTTCAGTAAAAATTATCAATTCAATACTTTTTTCTATAGAAAATACTCAATGCGAGTTCTTTTTTTTTTAAAGAAATTAGGCAATGCCCAGCAGTTTTTAATGAAAACTACTCAATGCGTAACTTATTTCTATAGAAAATGGTCAATGCAATACTTTTTTCTAGAGAAAATATTCAATGCGAGTGATTTTTCTAAAAAAAAATTAGGCAATGCCAAGCAGTTTTCTATGGATAATACTCAATGCATGAATTTTTTCTAAAGAAAACATTTAACGCAATACTTTTTTCTATAGAAGATACTCAATGCGAGCGTTTTTTCTAAAGGAAATACTCAATGCTTGACTTATTTCAACAGAAAATGGTCAATGCGAGTTGTTTTTCTAAAGAAATTGGGTAATGTCAAGCAGTTTTCAATGAAAAATACTCAATGCGATACTTTTCAATGAAAAATACTTAATGCTTGACTTATTTCTATAGATAATGGTCAATGCGAGTTGTTTTTCTAAAGAAACAAGTTTTTCTAAAGAAACAAGCCAAGTTGTTTTTCTAAAGAAACAAGCCAAGCAGCTTTGAATTAAAAATACTCAATGCTTAACTTATTTCTATATAAAATAGCCAATGCAGTACTTTTTTCTATAGAAAATACTCAATGCGAGTTATTTTTCTAAAGAAATTAGGCAATGCCAAACAGTTTTCAATAAAAAATACTCAATGCTTGAATTATTTCAATAGAAAATGGTCAATGCAATATTTTTTCTTTAGAAAATACTCAATGCTTGACTGATTTCAATAGAAAATAGACAATGCTAGTTGTTTTTCTAAAGAAAATAGACAATGCCAAGCAGTTTTGAATGAAAAATACTCAGTGCTTGACTTATTTCCATAGAAAATAGTCAATGCTTTCTTCTTTCTTTTTTCTATAGAAAATACTCAATGCGAGTTATTTTTCTAAAGAAATTAAGCTATGACAACCTGTTTTCTATAGAAAATACTCAATGCGTGACTTATTTGCAATAGAAAATGGTCAATGTTATACTTTTTCCAATAGAAAATACTCAATGCGAGTTATTTTTCTAAAGAAATTAAGCTATGACAACCTGTTTTCTATAGAAAATACTCAATGCATGAATTATTTACAATTGAAAATGGTCAATGTTATACTTTTTTCAATAGAAAATACTTAATGCGAGTTATTTTCTAAAGAAATTAGGCAATGCCAAGCAGTTTTCTATGAAAAATACTCAATGCTTGACTTTTTTCTATAGAAAATACTCAATGCGAACTATTTTTCTGAAGAAAATACTCAATGCTTAACTGATTTCAATAGAAAATGGTCAATGCAATACTTTTTTTTATAGAAAATACTCAATGCAATACTTTTTTCTATAGAAAATACTCAATGCAATACTTTTTTCTATAGAAAATACTCAATGCGAGTTATTTTTCTAAAGAAACTAGTCAATGCTAAGCTGTTTTCAATGAAAAATACTCAATGCTTGACTTATTTCAATAGAAAATGGTCAATGCTTGACTTTTTTCTATAGAAAATACTCAATGCTTGACTGATTTCAATAGAAAATGTTCAATGCTAGTAATTTTTCTTAAGAAACTAGTCAATGCTTAATAGTTTTCTATAAAAAATATTTCTCTATAAAAATATGTCAATGCAAAGCTGATTTGTTAGGAAAAAAGTTAATGCAAAGATTTTTTCTATAGAAAATGGTTTAAAATTAATTATTGAAGAATTTTTTTTATATAAAAACTAAATTTTCAAATTTAAAATATGGTTTTTGTTATTTTTTTTTTAATTTTTCTTATATTTTTTTATTAAATAACAATTTGTTTTGTTTTTTTTGGTTTGTATGTTTTTTTTTTTAACTGAAGTGCTTAAGTTAACAATATTTTGCAGATTTTGTTTGTTTTTTTTCTTTTCACTTTTATTTTTTTTTAATAGTTTTTTTTTGTTTTTTTTTTTTAATTTTTTCATAAAATTAAATGTTTTTTTCTTTTATTTCACTTTTTCTTTTTTAGTTTAAAGTGCAAATTTGTTGTTGTTTTTTAAGGGTTTTGGAAATTTTTAGTTGGTTTTTTTTAATTTTCAAAAGTGCATAGTTTTAGGGTTTTTTTTTTGGTTTTAAATTTTGTTTAAGAAAAATAAGTTTAATTTAAATGAAATTATGAAAAAAAAGCTTGAAAAAAGTTAAAAAAAAGTTTGGCAATTTTTGTATTTTTTTTTTTAGTTTAAGTTAAGAGTTTGAATAATTGCTAATAAATAATTGTGTGGTTTTTTGTTTTAATAATTGTTTTGGTTTTTTGTTTGTGTGTAAACTGTCTCATATTGGAATGATTTATTTGTTTTATTACTCAAGCTCTTTTTATGTGTTTTTTTTAATGTTAAATATATAATTGTTTATTTTTTTTTAATAAATTGAATAAATTATTGTTGTTTTTATTATTTTTTTTTTTAAATATTTAAAGCTGTTTTGAATCTAACATGAGAGTTGTATACCTTTGAACTCCTATAAAAGCCAACATAAAAACTTAATATGTTTTTTGTTTGTTTTTAATTAAATTTGCTTTAAAAAAAATTATATATTTAATAAAACTTAAAATTAACAATTTTAATTATAATTCTTTAATTTTATAATTTTCTTTTTTATTTTTTTATTTTTTTTTTAGAATTATGCAACTTTTTTGTCTAATTTGTTTCAAAACTTTTTCATAATGGACTTTATTCTCTTATTTTTCTGCTTTAAATCTTAAATTTTAAATTGTTTTTGTTTTTGTTTTTCTCTTTTAAGACAAATTGCTAAATTTTAAAAATTTTACTTAATTCCTTTATCTTTTACTCTTCTACTAACTGCTTCATTTAAATCCCAAAAAAATCCTTGTTCTTTAAAAATATAATAAATTTGTGTAAGTGTATCTGTGTGTGTGTGTTCAATCAATATTCAAAAAACTTTTATTTTTTATTCAACTGGTTGTTGATCTTTACGAGTTTTATGTCCCCGGAATGAGGCCTGTATTTTGGTAGCCGCTTTATTTAATTCAGGATCACTTAAATCTATATCCAATTCCTCGGCCACTTTCTTAGTGATCTCCTGTATATCAACATCTTCCGGTGTCTCCTTAGTCACCAGTTTACGTGATAAATGACCACGGAAAGTGGCTTGAATTTTTAAAGCAGCATCACAGAGTTCTAAAATTGTAAGAATATAATAATTGTCTGAATTAATTGGATAATGTTAATGTTGTTGATAACAAGTGTTAAAAAAAAAATAAAGATAATTTTTAGACAAAAACTTAACTCAATGTAAGACTTAGTTTCAAGAAAAAAACAACTCAATGCAAAACTTATTTCTAAGAAAACTACTCAATGCAAGTCTTAATTCTTAAGAAACTAAACAATGCAAGACTTTTTGCAAAAGAAAGAAGTCAATGCCAGACTTTTTTCTAAAGAATAAAGTTAAGGCAACAATTATTTCCAAACAAAATGGTCAATGCGAGACTTATTTCTATAAAAACTATTCAATGCAAAACTTTATTCTTAAGAAACTAAACAATGCAAAACTTTTTGCAAAAGAATATAGCCAATGCCAGTCATTTCTTTTAAAGAATTATGTCAATGCCATAAAAATTCTAAAGAAAATAGTCAATGCAAGGTTTTTTTCCTAGCAAAACTAATCAATGCAAATGTTTTTTCTTAATAAACTTAACAATGCAAGGCATTTTGCAAAAGAAAATAGTCAATGCCAGTCTTTTTACTAAAGAAAATAGTCAATGCAAGACTTATTTCTCGAAAAACTACTCAATGCAAGTATTTATTCTTAAAAAACTAAACAATGCGAGACTTTATGCAAACGAAAATAGTCAATGCCACACTTTTTTAAAGAATTAAGTCAATGCAACAAAAATTCTAAAGAAAATAGTCAATGCAAAGCTTTTTCCCAGAAAAACCACTCAATGCAAATGTTTATTCTTAATAAACCTAACAATGCAAGACATTTTTCAAAGAAAATAGCCAACGCCAGACATTTTACGGAAATACTCAATGCAAGACTTATTTCTCGAAAAACTATTCAATGCAAGTCTTTACTCTTAACAAACTAAACAATGCAAGACTTTTTGCAAAAGAAAATAATCAATGCCAGACTTATTTCTACAGAATTGAATCAATGCAGGAAAAATTCGAAAAAATAGTCAATGCTTGACTGATTTCTACAAAAACTACTAAATGCAAGCGTTTATTTTTAAAAAAAACTTAACAATACCAGACTTTCAGCAAAAGACTTATTTCTAAAGAAATGCACTAATTATTTCCAAAGATAATAGTCAATGCAAGACTTTTTTTCTAGAAAAACTACTTAATGCTAGTCTTTATTATTAAGAAACTAAACAATGCAAGACTTTTTGCAAAAGAAAATAACCAATGCCAGACTTTTTTCTAAAGAATAAAGGCAATGCAAGCCTTTATTCTAGAAAACCTACACAATGCAAGTCTTTTGCTCAAAATATACTCAATGCAATAACATTTCTATACAGCAATACTCAATGCGAAACTTTTTTTTACGAAAAGTATTCAATGTGAGACTTTTTTCTTTAGAAAATAGTCTATGAGAAACTTTTTTCAATAGAAAAGTGTCAATGCGAGACATTTTTCTTTAGTACTTAATGCAAGACTTTTTTCTATACAAAAATTGTCAGCGCATTACTTTTTCCTATAGAAAATAGTTAATTTAAGACTTTTTCTATAGAAAATAGTCAATGCAAGACTTTTTCTATAGAAAATTGTCAATGCAAGACTTTTTCTATAGAAAATTATCAACGCAATACTTTTTTCTATAAAAAATAGTCAATGCAAGACTTTTTCTATAAAAAATAGTCAATGCAAAACTTTTTTCTATAGAAAATAGTCAATGCAGGACTGTTTTCTTTAGAAAATTGGAAATGTGAAACTTTTTTCTTTAGAAAAAAGTCAATGTGAAACTTGTTTCTTTAGAAAATAGTCAATGCTTATATTTTTTTTATCGAAAATAATCAATGCAAGACTTTTTTCTATAGAAAGTAGTCAATGCGAAACTTTTCAATGTAAACTCGCATTAAAGTTTTTTCTATAGAAAATAGTCAATGCAAGTTTTTTTCTATAGAAAATAGTGAATGCGACACTTTTTTCTATAGAAAATAGTCAAAGCAAAACTTTTTTTGTGTTGAAAATAGACATTGCGAGACCTTTTCCTATAGAAAATTGTCAATGCGTGACTTTGTCTATATAAAATTATCAATGTAAGACTTATTCCTATAGAAAATTGTCAATGCAAGACTTTTCTATAGAAAATATAGTCAATGCCAGATTTTTTTATTAGAAAATATTCAATACGGAACTTTTTTCTACTGAAAATATTCAATGCGAAATTATTTCTATAAGAAATAGTCAATGCGAGACCTTTTATTATAGAAAACAGTCACTGCAAGTATTTTTTCTATAGAAAATATTTAATGCTAGTTTTTCTAAAGAAAAAAATCAATGCGAAGCTTTTTTCTATAGAAAATAGACAATGCAAGATTTTTTTCTATAGAAAATAGTCAATGCTAAGCTTTTTCGAATGAAAAAAAGTCAATATAAAACTTTTTTAAAATAAATTATTTAATGCAAGCCTTTTTCCAAAGAAATTAGTCAATGCAACACTTATTAGAAAAGAAAATAATTAATGCGATACTTTCTTTTAAGAAAATAATCAATGCGATCCTTTTTTAAAGAAAATAGTCTTTGCGAGATTTATTTCTATAGAAAATAGTCAATGCAACTAATTATTTCTTAAGAAAATTATCAATACAAGATTTTTTTTTAAATAAAATATTTAAAATTAAACTTTTATCTGTAAATTTGGTAAACAATTACTTTCAATATTAAAAAATGCTAATATTTAAACTTTTGCTAAATTTATATTGAATGTCCCCTAACGTCACAAAGTAAATTGTGACGTTTTAATGCAATATATACATTTGTATTGAATAGTCAGTTTTTTTAATTAAGAAATGTTTAATTAAATTTTTCAATACATAAAACACAGTTTATAAATTGCAATAAAAACTAAAATACCTGTTAAAATAAACACACATATACACACATACAAACACAATACAAACAGAAACACAAAAATGTAGCAATAAATTCTAGGCCAGTTGATATGTATGAATGTATTTGTATACACAGTTTCCGTTTGTCACGGTTTGTGTCAAATACAGAAAATTCTTATCACACTTGACACATTGTTTTACCAAAGCAATTTCTATATAGAAAACCTACACAAACTAATATACAAACATACACACTTATACTGTGTGTATATATGAGTTGGTTGAAAACTTTTTTGGTTGTTGTTTTTGTTCTTGTTGTTGACTACAATTTACATTTATCAGTCTGTTGTTGTATACGTTTTTTTTTTGTTTTGTTTTAACATTAAACAAATATTACTAGAGCATTGTATGCTCTACCTTCACTCGCTCTTTCTCTCTTTTTCTATTCTTTTTTCTAACATAGTAATAGAAATTTAAATTAGAAAATTTTTTGTGTTTTTTTTTTAGTTAGAAAACAAATAAACAAAAGTTGTTATACAAATAGTGCTCTGGTTGTCATTAACATGCACACTTTTCTTAGGGAAACTTAAGAAAAATAGAGAGAAAAAATGTATGAGAAGAAAAAGCTAAGATGTTTTTGAAAGAATCAAAGACTTCTTCTATAGAAAATAGTCAATGTTACACTTTTTTTCTATAGAAAATAGTCAATGCTAGACTTTTTTCTAAAAAAATAGTCAATGCGAGACTTTTTTATTTAGAAAATACTCAATGATCGACTTTTTACTATAGAAAATACTCAATGCGAGACTTTTTCTATTAAAAATAGTCAAGGCTATTATTTTTCTATAGGAAATAGTCAATGCGCTATTTTTTGTTATAAATATAGTCAATACTAGATTTTTTCTATAGAAAAAAGTCAATGCGAGACCTTTTTCTATAAAAAATAGTCAATGCGAGACTTTTTTCTATAGAAAATAGTCAATGAAAGACTTCTTTCTATAGATATAGTAAATGGGGACTTTTTGTTATAGAAAATAGTAAATGCGAATCCTTTTTCTATAGAAAATAATCAATGCCACACTTTTTTGATAGAAAATAGTAAATGTAACACTTTTTTCTATAGAAAATAGTCAATGAGAGACTTTTTGTTATAGAAAATAGTCAATGACAGACTTTTTTCTATAGATATAAACATGAGGAACTTTTTGTTATAGAAAATAGTCAATGCGAAACATTTTTCTATAGAAAATAATCAATGCGACACTTTTTTGATAGAATATAGTCAATGCGAGAGTTTTTTGATAGAATATAGTCAATGCGAGTGTTTTTCCATAGAAAATATAGTCAATACTAGATATTTTCTATAGAAAAAAGTCAATGCGTTAATTTTTGCTATAAAATTTTGTCAACGCGACTCTTTTTGTATAGAAAATAGAGTGAGAATTGATTTTATAGAAAATACTCAATGAAAGACTTTTTGCTATAGAAAATGTTCAATGCGAACCTTTTTTTCTATAAAAAATAGACAATGCCATAATTTTTCTATAGAAAATAGTCAATGTGGGACTTTTTGTTATAGAAAACTCAATGTGAGACTTTTTTCTATAAAAAATAGTCAATGCGACACCTTTTTCTATAGAAAATAGTCAAAGGGAGACTTTTTCTATAGATATAGTCAATGAGGGACTTTTTGTTATAGAAAATAGTCAATACGAAACTTTTTTCTATAGATATATAAATGAGGAACTTTTTGTTATAGAAAATAGTCAATGCGAAACCTTTTTCTATAGGAAATAATCAATCTGGCAGTTTTTTGATAGAATATATAGTCAATGCGAGAATTTTTTCTATAGAAAATACTCAATGCGAGACTTTTTTCTAAAGAAAATAGTCACTGGTAGAATTCTTCTATAGAAAAAAGTCAATGCGTTAGTTTTTACTATAAAAAATTGTCAATGCGTCTCTTTTTTCTATAGAAAATAGTCAATGCGAGACTTCATTTTATAGAAAGTACTGAATGAGACTTTTTGCTATAGAAAATATTCAATGCTAGTCTTTTTTCAATAGAAAATACAATGGAAAATGACTTTTTCTGTAGAAAATAGTTAATGCAAAACTTTCTTCTATAGAAAATAGACAATGCGTGACTTTTTCTTAAGAAAATATCCAATGCGAGACTTCTTCAATGCAAAACCTTTTTCTATAGAAAATAGTCAATGCGAAACTTTTTTCTATAAAAAAATAGTAAATGCAAGACTTTTTACAAGAGAAAATAGTCAATGCGAGACTTTTTCTATAGACAATTTTCAATAAAAGACTTTTCTATAGAAAATAGTCAATGCGAAAACTTTTTCTATAGAAAATAGTTATGCGAGACTTTTTTCAATAGAAAAAGTCAATGCGTTAGTTTTTACTATAAAAATTGTCAATGCTACTCTTTTTTCTATAGAAAATAGTCAATGTGAGACTTTATTCTATAGATAATACTCAATGGGAGACTTTTTGCTATAGAACATACATAATGCGAGATTTTTTGCAATGGAAAATAGTCAATGCTAAACTTCTTCCTATAGAAAATAGTCAATGCGAAACTTTTTTATTGAAAATAGTCAAAATGAGTCTTTTTTCTATAGTAAATTGTCTATGCAAGAATTATTTTATAGAAAATAATCATTGGAATAATCATTTTTCTGTAGAAAATTGTCAACGTAAACTTTTTTCTATAGAAAATTGTCAATACAAGCCTTTTTTCATTAGAAAACCGTCAATGAAAGATTTCTATATAAAATAGACAAAACGAATTTTTTTCTATAGAAAATAGTCAATGTGAGAATGTTTTATAAAAAGTAATTAAAATTATTTGTTACAATATATATCTGTTTCATTTTTCACACCAACTAGGTCAAGCGCATTATATAAGCTAAAATATCCTTATTACTTTTAGTAGGTGTTGTTATTATGTATGTATGTAAATATGTATGTTTTGTAATGTTATATAAATAGTTGAATAGTTGGTCCTTAAGCCTTAACACATTTTATTTTGCTGTTTTTTCCTGTCATTTACAAAATACACTAAAGTAAATTTAAACGTGACAATTGTTAAATTTCTTCATTGTTTTGTTAGAAAACAAAGGATTATAAATTTAAAAAAAAAATATCTTTTCACAACTTCCTTTATTTGTTTAAAAAAAAAAAAGAAAAACAAGAAATAGTTTAAACCTTAAGTAAATAATTGTTGAAAAAAAGGAATTTGAAATAAAAAAAAATATTTAAATTTTCTACTTTTTTTTTACCTATATTTCTTTTATTATTTTACTTTTATATCACTAAGTAATGCTAATCCCTAAATAAACGAGGATTTAACAATAAAATTCACATAAAAAGAAATTAGCATAAAATAATATAAAATTTGTCTAAAGTAGAATTTAAAGACAGACAGATAGATTAATACTAAAATTATGTTAAATTGTTTTGTAACGACTTTCTATTGTATTTTTATGGAGAGATAAAAAAAATTTTATATTCTTTGCAGTTGATTACAGAGAGAGACACTAAACGTTTAAGGATGAATAAACATTAAGGCAAATAGACAAAGAAAGACGACGTTTTTCTTTAGAAAATAATCAATGCGTGATTTTTTTCTATAGAAAATAGTCAATGCGTGACTTTTTTCAATAGGAAAAACCCAATCCGATACTTTTTCTATAGAAAATAGTCAATGCGAGATTTTTTTATAGAATATAGAGGATGCACGACTTTTTCTATAGAAAAAAGACAATGCGACTTTCTTCTATAGAAAATAATCAATGCAAGACTTTTTTCTATAGAAAATAGTCAATGCAAAACTTTTTTCTATAGAAAATAGTCAATGCAAAACTTTTTTCTATAGAAAATAGTCATTGCAATACTTTTTCTATAGAAAATTGTCAATGCAAGACTTTTTTCTATAGAAAATAGTCAATGCAAAACTTTTTTCTATAGAAAATGGTCAATGCAAGACTTTTTACTATAGAAAATAGCCAACGAAAGACTTGTTTTCCAATGCGAGACTTTTTCTATAGAATATAGTCAATGCGAGACTTTTTCTATGGAAAATTTTTAGTGAAAGACTTCTTTATAGAAAATAGTCAATGCGAGACCTTTTCCTATAGAAAATTGTCAATGCAAAACTTTTTTTCTATAGAAATTATCCGATGCGAAACTTTTTCAATAGAAAATGGTCAATGCGAGCCTTTTTTCTATAGAAAATAAACAATGTGAGATTTTTCTATAAAATATAGTCAATGAGAAACTGTTTCTATAGAAAATTTTCAATGAAAGACTTTTCTATAGAAAATAGTCAGTGCGAAATCTTTTTCTATAGAAAATTGTTAATGCAAAACTTTTTTCTACAAAAAATTGTCAAAGCAAGACATTTTTCTATAGAAATTAGTCATTGCAAAACTTTTTTCTTTAGAAAATAGTCAATGTAAGACTTTTTTCTATAGACAATAGTCAATGCAAGACTTTTTCTATAGAAAACAGTCAATGCAAGACTTTTTTCTATAGAATATACTTAATGCGAGACTGTTTCTATAGAAAATTTTCAATTATAGACTTTTCTATAGAAAATAGTCAATGCAAGACTTTTTTCTACAGAAAATATCCAAAGCGAGACTTTTACTATAGAAAATAGTAATGCAGACTTTTTCTTTTATAAAAAATAAACTATTTTCTATAGAAATTAGTCAATTCTATGTTTTTTTATAAAACATAGGTAATACGAGACCTATTTCTATAGAAAATAGTTAATCATTTTCTGAGACGATAAAGCTATGTCCGTCCGTCTGGCTGGCTGGTTGGCCATGTAAACCTTGGATGAAATTTGAAACACACGCTTCTTTTATCCCAAGGACAAAGCCTCTTGAAAAATGGTTAAAATCGGTCTATTATTTCGACTAGTTCCCATATAACCGTATCCGCCAAATAGAACCTTAGGGCTCATAATTAAGTTAAATGTTCTATTATGTCAACAAAACTTAGTTTTATAGAACTTTAAATGACACTACCGATTTTTGTAATGATCGGGCTTCTGTTGACCTTAGCCCCTATACAAACTCCCCTTCAGAAAATTACTTGAACGTCAAAATTCACTTACAAACATTAATAACACTTTTAAATTCTACATAAATAACTTTGAAGTAGATTTAACTTCCCCTATCAACATTTATGAAGGATAGGGCCATATTTTCCCCTATTCCCCTTTGAGCTTTCTTGTAAAAAATCTCTTTTTTTGCAAAAAATAAGTAAAAATATTCGGGAATAAAGTTTAAAATCAAATAATCCCCATTTTTAATATACTGACTAGTGTAGGGTATCATATGGTTGGCTATGCCCGACTATACATTCATACTTGTTTTAAACTTAAGTTAGCATTAAGAAGTAAAAAAACGTGTAGTAACACATCCATATAGTAAAATATATAGTTTTAATCTGTATAGCATACTTTTAAGCGCTTATAAAGCTAAATAAACTTTACTTTATTTTAAAATGTTAAAGTGTGTGTGTGTGTCTGTTTGCATTAAGCTACGCACATGTGTATGCATTTAAATTCCTTTAAGCAGTTTAATATAAGCTTAAAAATGAGAACAAAACAAAAACAACAAACATTTATTTAACGAGCTTAAAATTAAACATGGTGAACATACACATGCATACACAAACATTTTCATGTATGTATGTATTTTGCCTGCAACTTGGACTTTTCAGTTATTTAAGTTATTTTGTTTTTTTTTATAGAAAAAACCCTGTATAAGTGCATAAAAAGAGAGTATGTGTGTGTATATAGAATTTCCTTTTGTTGTTGTGTATGTTTTCATTGCACTGAACTAAAAGAAACTACAATTTTGGTTTCTTTATAAAATTTTCTTTTTTTCTTTTAGATTTTTTATTTCTTTTTTATCATAAAAGTGTATATTAAGAATAAATGTGTGGGTTGGTTTTTGCGGTTAAAAAAAAAAACTTAAGTGATTTTTTCCCAGACTTTAAAAATTTAAATGAAAAGAAATCTTTCTTTTTATTGTTCTTTTGTTTTAAATTTTTATAAGCTATATATGAGGAGAGGGTAATAGTTGTTGTATATCCTTTTAAAGTGTGTGATAGCTGGTGATTTGTGTGTTTGAGCTAAATATTGATTTTATTCAATGTCAAGTTTTTTTTTCTTTTTCTTTCCATGTTTGTTATTTTCCTGTTGTACGGTTCTTTATTTAACTTTTATTAATTGTTATTGATGAAAGGGTTATTGCAATGGGGATTAAATTAGAAATTTACACATTACTGTAGAAGGGATTTGTAGAATGTTAGCTGCAGACAGTGATTGAGGGGGAAACAAATGTTGAAGAGAAAACAACAGAGATTAATATAATTTTTGTACAAAACAAAGCAAAACTTGAAGACTTGACTGAAGACTAAAAACTATTCTATTATGTAGTCTTTAATCTAGTCTATAATGTAGTTTATAGTCTAGTCTATAATTTAGTCTAAAGTCTAGTCGATAGACTAGTCTATAATTTACTCTGTAGCCTAATCTGTAGTCCGGTATATAATCTAGTAAATAGTCTAGTCTATAATCTAGTCAATAGTCTAGTCTATAGTCTAGTCTATAGTCTAGTCTATAGCCTAGTCTATAATCTAGTCTATAGCCTAGTCTATAATCTAGTCTATAGTCTAGTCTATAGTCTAGTTTATAATCCTGTCTAAAGTCTAGTCTATAGTCTAGTCTATAATCCTGTCTAAAGTCTAGTCTATAATCAAGTCTAAAGTCTAGTCTATAGTTTATTCTATAGTCTAGTCCATAGCCTAGTCTATAGTTTATTCTATAGTCTAGTCCATAGCCTAGTCTATAGTTTATTCTATAGTCTAGTCCATAGCCTAGTCTATAGTTTATTCTATAGTCTAGTCTATAGCCTAATCTATAGTTTATTCTATAGTCTAGTCTATAGTCTATAGTTTATTCTATAATCTAGTCTATAGTCTAATCTATAGTCTAGTCTATAGTCTAATCTATAGTCTAGTCTATAGTCTAATCTATAGTCTAGTCTATAGACTAGTCTATAGTCTAGTCTATAGCCTAGTCTATAGTCTAGTCTATAGCCTAGTCTATAGTCTAGTCTATAGCCTAGTCTATAGTCTAGTCTATAGCCTAGTCTATAGT
>NC_060954.1:6708942-6711399 GCF_022045245.1 Lucilia cuprina
CTAGTCTATAGTCTAGTCTATAGTCTAGTCTATAGTCTAGTCTATAGTCTAGTCTATAGTCTAGTCTTTAGTCAAGTCTATAGTCTAGTCTATAGTCTAGTCTATAGTTTTGTCATTAATCTAGTCTATAGTTTAGTCTATAATCTAGTTTATAGTCTAGTCTATAATCTAGTTTTTAATCTAGTCTATAGTCTAGTCTACAGTCTAGTCTATATTCTAGTCTATATTCTAGTCTATAGTCTAGTCTATAGTCTACTCTATAGTCTATTCTATAGTCTAGTCTGATGTAGTACAGAGTCTAGTCTCTAGTCAAGTATATTGACTAATCTATAGTCTAGTTTATAGTCTAGTCTATATTAAAGTCTATAGTTTAATCTATACTATAGTCTAGTCTGTAGCCTAGTCTATGTTCATAGGCCCTTAAGTATAATCTTTTACTGTCTTGTATATAGTCTAGGATTAAGTCTAGTTTAGACTCTGTTTCAGCTGGATTTAATTTAAGTATTTTTTAAATTGTTTCATTTTATTTTATGGTTTTGTTTTGTTTTTTTTTTTTAATTCCACTTTTTGTTTTTATTTAATTAAAAAGTTAAATGCTCTTGCTATCTCATATTAACCTCAATGTTTTAATTATACAATTGTCGTTTAATTAAAAAATTTATTATACCAATAATAAATTGCTTTTATATTAATATTAAATGTAATTAAAAATAGCTAAAAACAAGGTCATGAAATATATAATAATAATAAAATTAATCTATAAATAAAAAAACCATTTAATTGGCTAAAAGTTAAGCTTAATATTAAAAACTTAAAAAAATTTTAAAATATGGAAAAATAAACAAATAATAGACATTTTGTATTTCGTGGTTTTAAGGGTAAACCGCTGATAATAATTTACCCTCTTGCAGTTATGAAAATACACATAAGTGTGTGAAAGTTTATGAAAACCCAGGCACATACAGTAATAAATTAAATTAATTTACAAAGTTTTTAAAAAATTTTTCGAATAAGTTTATTAAAAGTTTTGGTATTTATATAAAAAACCACTAAAAACTAATAAAATAAAGCTGAGAAAAACAAAGAATTTTAATAAACAAGTACAGTTTTTAAGAAAATTTAAAGCAAAACTATAAAAAAATATTACTATTAATAACGTATACTTTATTTTCTTTACAAACATTAATCATACGTACTGAAGATCTAACTTGATTACATTACGTATTTGCATTTTTTGCAGAATTTCATTCTCTCGCTCTCACTCTTTATCGCATTTAATCTTAGAACTCTTTGTTTACCGAACAAACTTATTTTGCTTTGTTTTACTAACAAACAGTAGCAACAACAAGAACAACAATCACATGTCTTTATAAACGTGTTTGCTCTATTTTCTATGTAAACAACACGACAACAAAACATTAACAAAAACATACTTCCCTGTTCATGCAAAACATTTTACGTTGTTGTTTTTTGTTTTTCTCTTTTTACAAACAAACTTTGACTACTGACATTGTTGATGTTATTATTATTATCATCTTTTGTTACTTTTTGTTTCGTTTAAACATTTTTGACACATGTCATAAGAGAAAACCATCATATTATTATTTTTTTTTAATATACATACATATTTTACATGCATTGCTTTTTTTGTAAACCTCTACTCATGTTACATGCTGAAAAACAAATTGGTTTTGTACTCATACAAAAATGACATAAAAAACAACAATCTGACATATTCACATTGTTTGTCAATATTTTTAAATAAAACAACAACAAAAAACTATAAAATATTTCATAAATGTACATATTTAGTTTTTAGGAAAAGTAAAAGTAACTACTAAATAAACATTTAGACTAGACTATTGACTAGACTATTGACAAGACTATAAGCTAGACTATGGACCAGACTATTGACTGCACTATAGAATTGACTTTAGACTGTGGCCAAGACTATACGATAGACTAAACCATAGACTAGAATATTGACTTCACAATAAAACAGACCAATGACTAGACTATAGACTAAACTATAGACCAGACTACGTGCTACGCTATAGACTAGTTAAAAGGTTAGATTATAGGCCAGACTGCATACCTGTACACTAACGAGTAGAATATAAAGTAGACTATTGACTAATCTATAGACTAGTCTATACACCAGACTATAGACTAGGCTAAAGACTAGACTATACAGTAGACTATAGATTATAGAGTAGACTTTAGAGTAGACTATAGAGTAGACTATAGACTAGACTATAGAGTAGACTATAGACTAGACTATAGAGTAGACTATAGACTAGACTATAGAGTAGACTATAGACTAGACTATAGACTAGACTATAGGTTAAGCTATAGACTAGACTATAGACTAGACTATAGACTAGACTATAGACTAGACTATAGACTAGACTGTAGACTAGACTATAGACCAGACTATAGACTAGACTGTAGACTAGA
>NC_060954.1:6711499-6715702 GCF_022045245.1 Lucilia cuprina
TGTTCTAGTTCTGTTCTAGTTCTGTTCTAGTTCTGTTCTAGTTCTGTTCTAGTTCTGTTCTAGTTCTGTTCTAGTTCTGTTCTAGTTCTGTTCTAGTTCAGTTCTATTGTAGTTCTGTTCTAGACATATCCTCTAGTAAATTCTGGATATGTCCTTTATCTTTTAATGCTTTAGACATTATTTACTGTGTCGTCATTGTTCACAATATTAATCAAGGAAATTAATTTTTCCGGTGTTTTTCCTTTTTTGTCTTATTTTTCCTCAATTCCTGCTGTTTGTTAAAACTTCCTCATCGATTTAAATTAAAATTGTTTAATATTTTTTACTTTGTTGTTTATTTTTGTGTTATTTTTTCTCCCTCCTTTTCTTTCATCAATATTTGTGTTTTAATTAAAAAGAACAAAAATCTTTAGTTAAAAATAGAATTATGAAGAAAAACGCCTTAAACAAGAAAAAACAAAAAAAGTTAATTAATTTAAATTTTTTTCTCTAACGATTGAAAGAAAAATTGTCTTGTTTTATATATTTTTTTTAATATTGTCTCAACTTTATTGATATCATTTATGTTTGTAAGTTCTGCTGGATGCAATAAAGAGTCATGGTCTTTTGGCAATTAGTTAAAATTTAGTTGGACTGTTTTGCCTCTGATGTTTGAACTCTGTTCATGTATTTAGCCGTTAAATGGCAATTTTAATTTAGAGAGAAATGAAAGGACAGATACGGGTACGGATGGGAGCCAAATTAGCGTGGGCAGAAATTGTGTTTCGTTTGGGAGTCAGTTGCTAGTACTACCATTTTCTAAACATTTTAGTTTATTTTTGCTTCACTGTTTGCAACGCCCCTGCTCCAGCCAATACCACTTTGAATTCTTGTTAATGTTAATATTTTTGTAGAATTTGTTTGGGTAACAGTAATTGACATAAATTGAATTCTATTGTATTTGGGGGTTTTGGTTTTTTCATGTTCTCAGTGTTGTGTATTCGTCAGATAACAAGCAATTGTAATGACATAAATTTTTATGTCAATTTTTGACTGTCTCTCTCTCATTTGCCTGTCTAATGTTGGGCCATAAACTTTGTGTTCTGTTTAACATTGTTTTTTTGTTTTAGAGGTGATAAATTTCTGCAAATGTTTTGAAATGAAAATTTAATGTTATACATTTCGTAGAAAATTTATGCAAATTGTACAGAAATTTACAATTTGAAATTAACATTAAAACATTCGAAAGGGATTTACATGGAAAATTTACTTTTGTTGAGTTGGTTTAGTAATAAATAATTGAATTTAAAACGTTATAATATTGCGTATGAGTAATATTTTGCATATCTAGAAAATTAATATTAATAATACGTTCAGTAGAACCAACTTGAAACATATACAATAAGGGAATAAGGTGAAAATGGTTATATAAAAGAACAGAACTAAAAGTGAACTAATCCTGATCTAAAACTGAACTAGATGTGAACTAGAACTGAACCAGATCTGAACTGGAAGTGAACTAGAACTGAACTAGAACTGAACTAGAACTGAACTAGAACTGAACTAGAACTGAACTAGAACTGAACTAGAACTGAACTAGAACTGAACTAGAACTGAACTAGAACTGAACTAGAACTGAACTAGAACTGAACTAGAACTGAACTAGAACTGAACTAGAACTGAACTAGAACTGAACTAGAACTGAACTAGAACTGAACTAGAACTGAACTAGAACTAGAACTGAACTAGAACTCAACTGGAACTGAACTAGTACTGAATTAGAACTGAACTAGAACTAAACTACAACTGTATTAGAATTGAACTTATCATTATTAAACATTTGATATATTCTTTAAAAATCAAATATGTAATCTACTTAACATTTGTTTGCAGCAAAAGACCACTTAACTTCTGTATTTTGTTATATTTTCTTGTTAGATTTTTTCTTTTTCTGTAAATTTATTTGCTTGATACAAATTATTCTATTTTGAACCACAAAAATAAAGAAGGTCGCACCACAAAGTTGCGGTTTCTTAGGATTGTGTTTTTTAACAAAAAATATAAAAATAAATAATGATTTTTTTGTTTTCAGTTTATTTCAATCTCTGACAATAATAGGAAATATTTCTTTTTATATCGTACAAAATAACAAATAAAACTGTGTTAGAAATGTTGCTCTCAATAATGTGAAAATAGTATAAGTCGCAAATTTCAAAATTTTAGCTAAAACCTAAAATATTTTCAAACCTCACAAGTTTGACACTGGACATCTTTAAGTAGTCGTTTTAAAGTAGGAATTTTTGGTGTGTTATCTATGTGTTAATATTATACTTATAACATTTTCAAATAAAATGTTTCCTATACATACTTGTTTATATGTGTTTAAAGTTTCGAATCAATTTTTTTGTAATATTTACACAGAACACCAAATATGCCTTTGGCCACAAAAGCTATTTCCTTTTAGTTTTTTAAATTTTGTTGAATTTATTTGATTATTATAGTTTTTTACAAAATAAATTTAAAATTTTAAACAACTGACTAAACAAGTGAATGAAGCGCAAACAAAATGATATTGGTTTGAAAATAGATAAACAGAGTTTTAAAATTAGAAATTAAAGACAAAAAAATTATATTCAGTTTCTGATTTGTAGCATTGTAGTTGTCGATCTAGTTCTGTTCTAGTTCTGTTCTAGTTCTGTTCTAGTTCTGTTCTAGTTCTGTTCTAGTTCTGTTCTAGTTCTGTTCTAGTTCTGTTCTAGTTCTGTTCTAGTTCTGTTCTAGTTCTGTTTTAGTTCTGTTCTAGTTCTGTTCTAGTTCTGTTTTAGTTCTGTTCTAGTTCTGTTCTAGTTATGTTTTAGTTCTGTTCTAGTTCTGCTCTAGTTTTGTTCTAGTTCTGTTCTAGTTCTGTTCTAGTCCTGTTCTAGTTCTTTCCTGGTTCTAGTACGATGCAATTTAAACTGAAAAATTATATAAAAACAATTCCTTTAATTCACTGTTCACATATTTCCTATAATGAAAATAAGTTTTCAACATGATCGTACAGCGGAAACGTTTATTTATAATAAAATATATAAAAATTCACACACACTTAAATAAATAAACAAATCCAAGCATGTGGCCAACAAACACCTCACAGAACACACTCCCTTTCACACACATACAACTGTATTTATTTTAGACACCATTATAAAAGGATTTAACTGAAAATTTTTTTGAACACAAAAAAACACAGGGTTTTTTATTTCGTTCATATTTTATTTCTTCTATTATGTGGCTGTTATAAATTATGCACACCAAATGGTTTCAAATTGTAAAATAGACATAAATAAATAAAATTTCGTTAGAGACAAGAGAAAAAAAAGGAAAGTTTTTCTATAGAAAGAGAATGGACAGTTGGAAAAAATATATAGCTTGTTAACTTTTAGAATATTGTAGAAATTTGTTTATTTTATGTTACGAATTTACGTTTGTACTACAAATATTTTTTAGTATTATTACATTATTGTTACGAATACAAATGGTCAAAATGTTTATTTATGAAATGACCTTAAAATGTATAGAAAGAAATTGATATGAAAGGATTCATGTTACATATTGAGCACAAAATATTGGACAGAGAAGACAAGTTTCCTTAATATTTCCTCTCTTTAACAGTTGTAATTCTGTTTTGAAAATAAGTTTTTCTCTTACCCAACCCCTAATACAGCCAATAGATTTAATAATAAAAAATATGAAGTCATAATTCTGTTTACAGATTTTAATCTTATAAATATGTATTTTGTCTTGCAAATACTATAGAAAACAGTTTTGAAAAATCTCATTATCTTTGTATTCTTTGTTAAATACAACATCCATCATATATTTTCTTTTATTTGTTAGTAAATAAGAAGAAATATTTAACTAAAAAGACAGAACATAAGTGTCTGTAATATATTTGATTTAAAAGCTGTTTTTAAGAAAGGAGACTTATTATTAAAAAGTATCTGACAGATTATTTGCTAGGTTTTTAAGACAGTGAAGTATTTTTTTAAGGCAAACAGTTTGCAAGTTAGTTCAGTTCTAGTTCAATTCTAGTTCAGTTCTAGTTCAGTTCTAGTTCAGTTCTAGTTCAGTTCCAGTTCTGTTCTAGTTCTGTTCTAGTTCTGTTCTAGTTCTGTTCTAGTTCAGTTCTAGTTCTGTTCTAGTTCTGTTCTAGTTCTGTTCTAGTTCTGTTCTAGTTCTGTT
>NC_060954.1:6715802-6723269 GCF_022045245.1 Lucilia cuprina
GTCTATAGTCTAGTCTATAGTCTAGTACATAGTCTAGTCTATAGTCTAGTCTATAGTCTAGTCTATAGTCTAGTCTATAGTCTAGTCTATAGTCTAGTCTATAGTCTATTCTATAGTATAGTCTATAGTCTATTCTATAGTCTAGTCTATAGTCTAGTCTATAGTGTAGTCTATAGTCTAGTCTATATTCTAGTCTATAGTTTTGTCAATAGTCTAGTCATTAGTCTAGTCTATAGTCTAGTCTATAATCTAGTCCATAGTCTAGTCTATAGTTTATACTATAGTGTCGTCTATAGTATAGTCTATAGTCTAGTCTATAGTTGAATCTAATACTATTAATTTCGCTGTCCACATAAAACTATTGGGTATGCTAGATATTCTTACCGCTGCTCCGGTTCGTCTATGTTTGGTTGCTATATAGAGATTGTTCTTGGTAAATGAGGGTAAAATTAAACATGACTATTATAAATAGTTTCATTGTTAAAGAGGTACTAGTAGCAGTAGTTAAACCTACCTACCAAACCACACCCCACACCTACATAATATAGTATTTAATATCAAGTAAAGACCTGTACTTTTCGGGAATGAGAGACTCTCAACAAAATCACAACCAACCAAGCGACTCAGTGAACTTTAAGTGGGCCAACTATTTTCATTTTAGTTTTTAGTTTTTTTTTCACTCTTTTAACAATTAAATGCCAAGTGGCGTGCAACAGCTGTTGCATATACATATGCATTCTTTGAACAAAATATACATATACATATGTATATGTATATATGTATGTGGCTAGGTGAGCTTTTGTCCTACCTACAATTTTATTTCTGTTTTAGTTGCAAAGTATCTGATTGTTAGCCAGAACATATGGCGATACTTAAGGTACATTTCAATGTGTTGTACCATGATACGTGGTTTCTAACTAAATGATAATATTTAAAATTATAAACTAGCAATTTGTATTTTTTTTTTCTAATACAAAAAACAAGATTTATGACTAATTTGCATGGAAATCTTAACGTGGCAATTTTAAAAGCTAATTTATATGAAACTAAATTGCACTTAACACAAAAAGGGAGTGTTAGGGGTTAAATAGGCATTTGTTTAGGAATGAAATATGATTTAAAATGAGACATGTTTAGGTTTAGCTTATATTATAGCCTATGGACTGGTCTTTACCCTCCCATTTAAACTAGCTAACTAGACTATAGTCATTAGTCTAGTCTATAGTCTTGTATATAGTCTAGTCTATAGTCTTGTATATAGTCTAGTCTATAGTGTAGTCTATAATCTAGTCTATAGTGTAGTCTATAGTCTAGCCTATAGTCTAGCCTATAGTCTAGTCTATAGTCTAGTCTATAGTCTAGTCTATAGTCTAGTCCATAGTCTAGTCTATAGTCTAGTCTATAGTCTAGTCTATAATTTAGTACATAGTCTAGTCTATAGTCTAGTCTATAGTCTAGTCTATAGTCTAGTCTATAGTCTAGTCTATAGTCTAGTCTATAGTCTAGTCAATAGTCTAGTCTATAGTTTAGTCTATAGTTTAGTACATAGTCTAGTATATAGTCTAGTCTATGGTCTAGTCTATAGTCTATATTTTAGTCTATAGTCTAATCTAGCCTTTAGCCTATTTTATAGTCTATTCTCTGCAACAGCCTCTAGTATAGCCTTTAGTCTATTTTATAGTATAGTCTATAGTCTAATCTAGTCAACAGTCTAGTTTAAAGTCTAGTCTATAGTCTAGTCAATAGTCTAGTCAATAGTCTAGTTAAGTGTAGTCTATAGTCTAGTGTATAATATAGTCTATAGTATATTCTATGATCTAGTCCATAGTATATTCTATAATCTAGTCTATTCTACAGTCTACTCTACAGTCTAATCTCTTATGTATAGTTTGTAGTCTAGTGGAGTTTTTAATCTAGTCTAAAGTTTAGTTTATAGTCTAGTATATAGTCTAGTCTTTAGTCTACTCTAGAGTCAAGTGTATAATCTAGTCGATAGTACGGTCTAGTCTTTAGTCTAGTCTATAGTCTATTCTATAATATAGTCTGTAGTCTAGCTGTAGTTTATATTATAGTCTATAGTATAGTGTATAGTCTAGTCTATACTACAGTCTATAGTATAGTGTATAGTCTAGTCTATACTACAGTCTATAGTATAGTCTATAGTCTAGTATATAGTCTAGTCTATAGTCTAGTCTATAGTCTAGTCTATAGTCTAGTCTATAGTCTAGTCTATAGTCTAGTCTATAGTCTAGTCTATAGTCTAGTCTATAGTCTAGTCTATAGTCTAGTCTATAGTCTAGTCTATAGTCTAGTCTATAGTCTCGTCTATAGTCTAGTCTATAGTCTAGTCTATAGTCTAGTCTATAGTCTAGTCTATAGTTTAGTCTATAGTCTAGTCTATAGTCTAGTCTATAGTCTAGTCAATAGTCTAGTCTACAGTTTAGTCTATAGTCTAGTCTATAGTCTAGTCTATAGTCTGGTCTATAGTCTAGTCTATAGTCTAGTCTATAGTCTAGTCTATAGTCTAGTATATAGTCTAGTCTATAGTCTAGTCTATAGTCTAGTTTATAGTGTATTCTATAGTCTAGTCTATAGCCTAGTCTATAGCCTAGTCTATAGTCTAGTCTATAGTATAGTCTAAAATCTAGTCTATAGTTTAGTCTATACTCTAAGCTATAATCTAGTCTATAGTCTAGTCTATAGTATAGTCTATAGTATAGTCTAGAATCTAGTCTATAGTTTAGTCTATAGTCTAGCCTATAATCTAGTCTATGATCTAGTTTATAGTCTAGCCTTTAGTAATACTACAGTCTTTAGTTGATTGAATAGTCTTGTGTATACTCTTGTCAATAGTCTACTCTATAGTCTAATTTATAGTCTAGTCTATAGTCTATTCTACAGTCTATGCTATAGACTAGTCTATAGTATTATTAGTCTACTATAAAGTCTGGTGTACAATCTGTTCTATTCTGAGGTATAAGTTATAAAGCTGTCATTACATTATTGCACATAAAATATGATATCTAAAAGTTTGACATTTATAGTTTAATTTTTTATCCTTTATTTGTAAATAAAAAATTTTTTTATTTTTTTGCCCTGCATTTGAACGCTATTCTTTTGTATTTTAAGCCTTTGTCTAATCATCATCCTTGACAGCGCGTTGATAGTCACATACAAAAGAAACTTCAATTGAAAGCGTTCAGACACAGACATTAACTGGGTTGTAAGAGCATTTGCAGAAATTATTTTATTTAAATCTATAAATGAAAGAGTAGCTGTCATTTACAGATTTGCCAGCCTTCTACTACTTCTCATTTTCCGCCTATATTTATTATTTTAACCTAACCCACAGGCTTTTACTATTTCTAAGTATCTGTCACTGACAATAGTTTTATTAAAAGTGAAATTTGTTTAAAAATATTTATTATTTTTATAGTTTTAGCCTAAACCTACCTTTATCATTGGGATCGAATTCAGCTTCCAATTCAGCTTTAGTTGGTTCATGTTCTGTAGTGGCACTAGCAGCAGCATTACCAGCAGCTGCTGCTGTAGCAGTACCAGCTGAAGAGGTGGTGGTAGTTTCTGTTTTCTTCATGGTATTTCGAACTTTATGTCCTCTAAATGCGGCTTGGATTTTAACAGCGGCTTTTGCTAGAAATATAAAGAAAAATAAAAATCTAAATTATTTTTATGTTTCAGTTTTAACCATGTTGACTGTTGTTGAAAAATATATACAATCTGTTCCTTTTAGTAAGTAATAAAACTGCTCAATAAAATTTTTTTAGTATTTTTTTTTATTATACACTTTATTAATACATTTTCCTGCTCAATGAATCGTAATAGACCACAAAAAGTTAGAAAGAAAATTTCTTACAAAATTTGGCCACAAACAAATTGTTATTGTTATAAAGAAAAGTACGTTACGTTACATTGACTATGTTAAGAAAAAAAGGTTAATAATTTATTTTAACATTTCCTTTAACATAAATAACAAAAACAACAACTGAAGTTATTTTATGACTTAAATAAAATCTATTGACGTGTTTAGACTAAAAAAAAATATTTCTAATTTTAACACACAGAAAACAAAATTCCTTTTACTTCAACGAAATAAATTCCTCTTGTTTTTGACTAAATAATTTATCAGGTGTCAAACCATAAAATTCATGTTTATAAATATTTAATAAACACAATAATAAAAGCGTTAGTAATTCTTATTAGAACTTCAATAAAAACGTAATGTAAACCATAAAAAAAACAAAAATTCTAACTAAATTTAGTTGGCATATAGCCAGACGTGTATTATATAAAAAGATAAAGTTCAAGTTATTAACTATATATAGTCAATTGTTTCGTTTCGATTTGCACTTAAATATAATTAAAAAATAATTTCTTTTAATGACATGCGATTAAATTTTGTAAAATGATTTACTATTTATATTCTGTTTTATTTTGCTGGAATACTAGACGATTAATGTATTTAGATAATGGTTAAGGTAATTTATTTTAACTAGTATTAAGGTTAATACTAGTTAAAAGGTTACCTATCGAGGAAATATACATGATTATATTTGAAACCAAAAAGTAGACTGAAACTGAAACGATTGAACATGCTTTAGTCGAGAGTATAAACCAGATTATAGTCGAAAGTATAAACCGGGCTATAGTCGAGAATATATTACAGGCTATAGTCCAGACTATAAGGACAAGATTATAATCTAGACTATAACTGAATATAGTCAAGTCTCCTGTCTCGACCAGACTATAGTCAAGAATATAGACCAAAATATAGTGGAGACTATAGTTGAGATTATAGACCAGAATATAGTAGAGACTATAGTCAAAACTACAGACTGGACTATAGACTAGACTAGACTATAGACAAGACTATAGACTAGACTATAGACTAGACTATAGACTAGACTATAGACTAGACTATAGACTAGACTATAGACTAGACTATAGACTAGACTATAGACTAGACTATAGACTAGACTATAGACTACGCTATAGACTAGGCTATAGACTAGGCTATAGACTAGGCTATAGACTAGGCTATAGACTAGGCTATAGACTAGGCTATAGACTAGACTATAGACTAGGCTATAGACTAGGCTATAGACTAAACTATAGACTAGGCTATAGACTAGACTATAGACTAGGCTATAGACTATACTTTAGACTGTAGACCAGAATATAGTCGGGATTATAGACAAGATTATATTTGAAACTATAGAACAAACTACAGTCAAGACTATAGACCAGATTTCCGGTCGAGACTATAGGCCAGACTACAGTCGAGACTATAGACCACACTATAGTCGAGACTATAAATCAGACTATAGACCAGACTATCGAGACTGTAGCGGAGATAATAGACTGGAATATATTCGAGACTAAAGTGTAGATTATAGATCTGAAAATAGTCAAGAATATAGACGAGACTATAGTGCAGACTAAAGACCAGACTACAATCCAGACTATAGACCAGCCTACAGTCGAAACATTAGTATAGACAATAGATTGGACTATAAGTCTTACTATAGACAAGACTATAGAAAGATTTTAGCGGGACTAAAGACCAGACAATAGACAAAACTTTAATCGAGACAATAGACCACACTAGAGTCGAGATCATTGTCTATAGACAAGAGTTTAGATAAGACTATGGACCAGATTTTAGTATTCTCTGTAGAACAGACAATATCTTGTCTTTCAGCTTTTCCCTAAATCAATCATTAATGCTGTGGTTTAGGTAAATTATATTTTTTATTACAAATCTATCAATCTTAATTTTTTTAATAAAAAATCTCCTATTAACATAAAAAATAAAAAAATCTCAATAGATTTGATTTATACAATTTGCTATAAGTAATTTGAAAAGGACCTCCATTAAAACTCGAAGAAATCAATAATATTTTAAAAGGTTTTGTAAGTTAATACAACTGCCAATCAGTTTTAACATTAAATAATTTATTACAATAATTTACCTTCACAAGAAGAAAAAAATCAATAATTTCTTATAAATTTTCAAAGAAGTCAACAGCAAACAACACTTTTAAGTTAATGTTTAGTGAAAGTTTTTCTCAAATATTAGAAAAAAACTTTACATGTCAATCATTTGCAGTAGAAAATTTTTAGCACTTTTCAAGGTTTTTTTCACGCTATAAAAGTTGTTTAAAATTAACAAATAATATTTCATATTTTAAAGGCTGTTAAGTAAAAACTTTTTTAAAACACTTAAACAGTTTTAGCAGATGGAATATGTTTAATTTAAAAAGTTTTTTTTTAATATTTAATATTAAAACCAGAGGAAATATTTTAAAACGTATAATTAATATTTATTGTTTTAAAAGGAAAACATCGCAGGCGTAAAAATATTACAGAAAATTTTAAAAAAATTTGTGATTTAGAACCACAATTTCAGGAAAATATTACTACAACTTTTTCTTTAACCTTTTTCATTGTATGCCTGTCAACTAAAATTTTCCTTATACTTAGTTTTCCTTTTTTCACACTAATGCCTTTTCCACTTTTTTTATTACAAATATAAAAAAAGAACTATAAAATATTATTTCTTATAAAAATCTTTTATCCTTTTAATAATGTTTCTTTATATAAATGACATGTGTTGAAATCTCAAAAACCAAATCGTTAAAAAGTAAAAAAAGGAAATTGCACGATTTCGAATTTACGCACATACTTATGTAAATATAATACTAAGGGTAAACCACAGCGTATAATGATTTTTCTAACGCTCATACGTACTGTTTAACCTTGAGGTAAAAAAGAAATTAATATAAACTTATACGCCTACGTTAAAAAATAAGGGAGATATGAATTTATATGTTAATGTTAAATGTAAAGCTTGTAAAGGAAATAATAATCTGGATAATAGTATAGTCTACAGTATATTCTATATCCTAGTCCACGGTCCAGCATGCCGTCCAGACTATAGTTCTGCCTATTGTTTAGTCTATAATCTAGTCCATAATCTAGTCTAAAGTACAATTTATAACATAATCTCTAACGTATAACCTAGTCTAGACTATAGTAATGTCTAGTCTTAAGAATACTTTATAGTCTGATCTATATTTTAGCTTATATGTTTGTCTATAGTCTAAATTATGTTGTCTGCTCTGCAGTCTAGTTCACGATCTAGTCCGCAGTCTAGTCTATATTCTAGTCTACATCCTAGTCTATAGTCTAGTCTATTTTCTAGTCTACATCTTATCCTATAGTCTAGTGTATAGTCTAGTCTATAGTCTAGTCTATAGTCAAGTCTATAGCCTAGTCCATAGTCTAGTCTATAGTCTAGTCTATAGTCTAGTCTATAGTCTAGTCTATAGTCTAGTCTACAGTCTAGTCTATAGTATAGTCTATAGTCTATTCTATAGTCTAGTCTATAGTCTAGTCTATAGTCTAGTCTATAGTCTAGTCTATAGTCTAGTCTATAGTCTAGTCTAT
>NC_060954.1:6723369-6725323 GCF_022045245.1 Lucilia cuprina
CTAGTATGTAGTCTAGTGTATTCTATAGTCTAGTCTGTAGTCTAGTCTATAGTCTTGTCTGTAGTCTAGTCTATAGTCTATTCTATGATCTAGTCTATAGTCTAGTGTATAGTATAATCTAAAGTCCAGTCTATAGCCAAATCTATAATCTAGTCTATTCTATAGTGTATTCTAAAGTCTAGTATATAGTCTAGTGTATTCTATAGTCTATTCTATAATATAGTCTTTAGACTGGTCTATAGTCAGTGTATAGACTAAGATTTATTCTAGTCTATAATCTAGTATATAGTATATTCTAAAGTCTAGTCTGTAGTCTAGACTATAGTATAGTCTGTATACTAGTCTATAATCTACTCCTTAGTACATTCTATAGTCTAGTCTATAGCCTAGTCTATAATCCAGTATAAAGTCTAGTATATAGTGTAGTCTATAGTCTACTTAACAGTGTAGTCTATAGTCTGGTCTACAGTCTAATTTAGAGTGTAGTTTATTGTAAAGTGTTGAATATAGTCAGTATGATAGTCTTAATGCTAGTCTATTCTAAAGTTTATTTTATAGTCTAGTCTATAGTCTTGTATATAGTCTATTTGTGTAATGATACTATCATTTTGTAACACTCTTTTATCAATTTTGATTAAAATTCTTAAAAAAAAATATGTTGGAAAATAATAAAAATCGCTGAAAACAAATGTAAAACATGTCATATTATTGTTAAATGATACTTGAACCGAAATGACAAATTAAAAAGGAAATGAAAATGTGTTGATAAAAAAAATGAAAAAAAAACATAAAATATCTATAACGACAACAACGATTCAGTCAAGTGTATTAAATAAAAATGATAATTCCAGTAGAAAAACTTTGTAAAATGTAAAATACAAACATAAGTAAGAATTCTAAATCGACAGCTGTGAAAGCAAGATAAAAAGTCTCACAAATTATAAAGAAATATGTATTTATATGAATTCATTTAACATTACAATTTCAAGGACTAAATCATTACTAAAATAATATGTATGAATATAAGGGAAAAAAAGTAAAACTGATTAAAGGTGTTAATATAATTAAAAGGTTTAGACTTAAGAAATATACAGTAGCAATTGAGTTATTTTATTTGAAAGCAATAAAATTATACAAAAAATTAAAAGCAACAGTTTCATAGACAACAGAACGTATGATTGATATTAAATGTGGATTGTATAGAGGCGTATACGTATTATTAATTATAAATTTTTACGTTAAGTTTAAAATATATTTTTAAAGACATTTTTTTAAATTAATGTTCAAGTGTTTTCCAGTAGAATATTTCTAAAAAAATTTAAAGTTTTTTGTTTAAGACTATAGTTGCAAAAGATTAATTGAATGTGTGCTATCAAACCATAAAACATTATAAAAGTTGTTTGTTTTTTTATTTTAAATTTTCTTTTTAATTTCTAACTGTCACATCATTTACAGCAGCAATTTCTTTAAAAATGTTCTTTTTTTCTAACCTTCAGTGTATAACAATTGTGAGAAAAGCAAAAGTTGTCTTGGCGTAAAAACCGCTTGTTATCACCCATGTTTTTCTATATTTTCATTACTCATTTCAGGACTTGTCACAACTTTTATGATGGCATTTTTATACCCATGTTTTTTACTATTTGGAACTACAAATGTACAGTTTTTTTTATTCAACGACTACAATCATAAAACATTTTATGGAAAACATGAAGAGAAAATATCGTTTGTATATTATGAAAAGAACACGATTTGAATTCAGTATATAAACCCTGCAGATTTAGTGGAGATCAAAGTATAACATAGAGACTATAGAACAGACTATAATCTATAGTATAGTCTATAGTCAAGTCTATAGTCTAGTCTATAGTCAAGTCTATAGTCAAGTCTATAGTCTAGTCTATAGTTTAGTCTATAGTCTAGTCTATAGTCTAGTCTATAGTCTAGTCTATAGTCT
>NC_060954.1:6725423-6734126 GCF_022045245.1 Lucilia cuprina
ACTATAGACTAGACTATAGACTAGACTATAGACTAGACTATAGACTAGACTATAGACTAGACTATAGACTAGACTATAGTCTAGACTATAGACTAGACTATAGACTAGCCTATAGACTAGACTATGACTAGACTTTAGACTAGACTTTAGACTAGACTTTAGACTAGACTTTAGACTAGACTTTAGACTGCACTATAGACTGGACTGTATACTTGACTATAGACTGAACTATAGACTAGACCATAAACCATACTATAGACTAGAATAGAAAATAGACTAGACTAGAAAATAGACCCGACTATAGACCAGCATACAGACTATAGACTAGATTATAGACTAGGCTATAGACTAGACTATAAACTTGACTTTAGACTTAACTTTAGACCAGTAGTGTGGACCAAAGTCTAACAATACTACCGTCCTGACTATATCGTCGGCTATAGTCTACCTGCAGTGTGGCTAAATTCTGACTATAGTTTGACGACACATAGATACACAAATCTCTTTTTAATTTTTCGACTATTTAACAAATCTTTTTTCAAAATCAAAAAATTTTAATGAAATATTTACTTATACTGGAAACCTCCTTAAATCTTACAATGCTATATTCAAATAACATACATACATATATGCATATATATGTATGCTTTTGCATGTTTGATTGATATAAATTAGATATCATGTTGCAAAATGAAAAACCCTCACATACATATATAATAATATATATGTAAATATGAGTATGATAATTTATATATCAAAACGAAATAATAACAGCTTAGTTAATATATATATGTATAACATAATACATATATAAATATACTTCTGAAATACAATAAGGTTTCTAAGTAGTGACAGTTGTTATTGTAGTAAGTAACAATACTAAACTAATGACTTTTGTTTATAGGCAAGTGTATAGAAAAAAATACTTTTCTTAAGGATCCTTGTAACAAATTTTTTAGGCATAGTTTTTCACACACACACACATAGTGGTTTAACCACCCTTTCTTTATTTTTTTGTGTATATTTTAACCATAAAAATATTTGGTTTACCGGAAACATAAAAGTGTTATATTTACATAAATTGTTATAGGAAAGAAAGAAAAAAACGTGGTTATATACCTTAAGAATTATTTTTTAAAAGTTCTTAACATTTAAAATAATTATTACAATAATATACTCTAGAATGTATTGTATATATATTTATAAATTGTGATTATAAACTTAAAGAACGACAACAACTTTTGTATAGATAAGAATATAGTACAGACAGACTATAGTCAAGACTATAGTCCAGACTATAGTACAGATTATAGTCAAGACTATAGTACAGACTAAAGTCAAGACTATAGTACAGACTATAGTCAAGAATATAGTACAGACTATAGTCAAGACTATAGTACAGACTATAGTCTAGTCTATCTATAGACTAGTCTATAGTACAGACTATAGTCTAGTCTATCTATAGACTAGTCTATAGTCTAGTCTACAGTCTAGTCTATAGTCTGGTCTATAGTCTAGTCTATAGTCTGGTCTATAGTCTAGTCTATAGCCTGGTCTATAGTCTAGTCTGTAGTCTAGTCTATAGTCTAGCCTATGATCTAATCTAGAGCCTAGTCTATAGTCTAGTTTATAGTCTAGTCTATAGTCCAGTCTATAGTTTAGTCTATAGTCCAGTCTATAGTCCAGTCTATAGTCTTGTCTATAGTCTAGTCTATAGTCTTGTCTATAGTCTAGTCTATATTCTAGTCTATATTCTAGTCTATACTCTAATCTATTGTCTAGTCCACAGTCTAGTGTACAATCTAGTCTATAGTCTAGAATTTATTACAATATATAGTCTTATGTATAGTATAGTCTATAATTGAGGCAATAGTCTATTCTATAGTATATTTCAATTATAATTCTACCTTAAATTTCAATTTTCTACAAAGTTGTTATATTTTAAACCTTTTTCATATTTCTTTGCACAAAAACTAACAAAAAATGTATCTTAATAATTCTTTATGTAGGTCATCACATAAAAACTTCTAAAGAAATTCCCATTACATATTCCTTCAGAGGAAAAAAAAAACAACTATTTTATTAGATGACACAAAAACTTTATGAAAAACTTGTTTTTTTTTCTTTCTTTCTTTCGTTGCTCTTGATGATATTTGTTTATTATGAATGTTTGAAAATTGGTTATAAAACGTAATAAAACCGAAAAAACTAAAGTTTTTTTTAAAATAGAGAAGACAAAAACTTTTCATAAACTTTAAACCAAAATTATTTGTGGTGCAAATGAAAATCATATAGAATTTTAATAAGTTTTCGAAACAAATCAAATACTTAGACGTGATAAAAGACAAATAAACTTTATTATAAAACTTTTTCTTAAGTGAAACAACATAATAAAGCAATGCAAGATAAATATATTGAGATTATGTAAACTTAATTTTGGTTTGTGAAAATTTTGAATATAAAAATTTTCAATGTGTTTTCCTTAAATTTGCAATGAACCTAACTAGCTACTTTGTTTCTTGTGCGAACTTTTTGTAAAAAAAATTCTTTAAAATCAACAAAATGTCTGTCATGTATTTTCTTGCATATTTCCCAAGATTATATTGCTATTATCATATTTCTAAAGGCAAAAAAGCACAAAGCCTAAAAAAGGAAAATCGTTAAAGAAAAAAATATTATTAACATTACGTGTGTTCTTTTCATTGGTGTAGAAACTCTTAAGCAATTAAGAGTGTGTATGAAATACCAATACTCACATAAAGCTATTGGATTCATTATGAAATATACGAGAATTTTTAAATATGTGTTTTCAAACAAAGCATACTTTAAGGCTACATTCATAAAAGGCATGTTTCTGCGTGTGTGTGTTTGTGTAAAAGGATATGAACAAATATTTTACTCAAATAGACATTTACTCATATTACGTGGTGTGAATTTGAAAACATGTACATTTTCTCCGTAATTTCTGTTTTCACTTGAAATTGTGTTTAAGTTTATATGTGAATACGTAAATGTATGTCAAAGGAACCACAAAATATCTTGTTATTTTTTGTTCTTTTTTTGCAATATTTTTTGGGCCGAAAGGAAAGGATGTCTTGTTATGAGAAGCCAGAATTACATAAGTGTTATATAATCTTGATTATAATCAAGTCTACAGAACTGTATACATCTTATTCTATAGTCTTTTGTTAAGTGTTCAACACCGTTTAGTGCATAGCGTGGACTATAATTTCAAGACTATACTACAGACTATAGTCAAGACTATAGTACAGACTATAGTCAAGACTATAGTACAGACTATAGTCAAGACTATAGTACAGACTATAGTCAAGACTATAGAACAGACTATAGTCAAGACTATAGTACAGACTATAGTCAAGACTATAGTACAGACTATAGTCAAGACTATAGTACAGACTATAGTCAAGACTATAGTACAGACTATAGTACAGACTATAGTCAAGACTATAGTAAGACTATAGTACAGACTATAGTACAGACTAAAGACAAGACTATAGTCTTGACTATGGTCAAGACTATAGTACAGACTATAGTCAAGACTATAGTACAGACTAGACTATAGTCAAGACTATAGAATATACTATAGTCAAAGCTATAGTACTATAGCTTACTATAGCCTGTCTAGAGTAGTCTAGAAGTCTAGATTGTAGTCCCGGAAACACTTCAAATCTTACTTTAACATATTGTCTATACTATCAAAATAAGCGCTTCCATATAATTAAGTCTGCTTGATGAGGCATTTGCTTTAGTTTAAACATAATTTTTTCTTTGTAATGTCTTTTAAATTGACATTACAAACAACACATTTACAGCACATAATGCTAACACTAGCCCGTAGGGCTAAAAAACACACTCTCTACTTAAAAAAAAGCCCAACCCCCTGCCTTCAGTGACAAAAAGAACACCAAAACTCAGCTGTTAAGTTCTAAAATTAGCTGTTTGCTTACATGTTTCGTTTAAAATTCATTAGACTTTTATTCATGTGGCCCGAAAACAGACAACAACACCCTATGGTCGTATAAATTTAATAACTACATACTACAAAAGTAACATTTTTCTGAGTGCTCTATATTTAGCTAAAAACTTTTGGTATGAAAACCTTCTATTCAATTACTATCAACCAAATTTTTTATAGTTATTTTTTTATGAACGAAACAAAAAAAATTACTAGAGTTTTTAATGGTTTTTAAAGTTGCATAAGCTAGCGCTAACCATCCAGCCAATGAGTACTTTTTGCTCTATACCTTCGTACACATAGTTGTATGATAGAGACAACATTATATGAAATAATGTTGTAAAATATACTCTGAAAAATATTTTAACAAATTTTTTTTCGCTTTGGAAAACAAGTAAAGTAAGTTTTGTTTTTTACGAATAATGTTGGAATATAAAAGGAAAACATAACATGACATTAACTTTTGACAAGCAAATGACCTCAATTCTTTTTATTGTTGTTCTCTAGCTGTAGTTGCTTTGTTTCTGACAACTAATTTACAGCCTGAATGTTGTGCTACTTGTAAACTACAAATTAACACTTTTTAAATGTTCATATTTTTTCGAAAATATAACTTAAGTTTGGGGAAATATTTAAAGAATTTTTTTAGTTTTGTTAAAAGAAATTGAAGAATTGTTTAGAATTATGATCGATTTTATAGTCATACTATAGTTGACACAATAGTTAGATATGGTTGATACTACAATTAGACAATGGAATATAGTCGACAATAAAGTCGGGCAGTAGTTAACAATATAGTCAGACAGTAGTCAGCACTATTGTCAGACTACCGTCAGCACTATTGTCAGACTATAGTCAGCACTATTGTCAGACTATAGTCAGCACTATTGTCAGACTATAGTCAGCACTATTGTCAGACTATAGTCAGCATTATTGTCAGACTATAGTCAGACTATATTCAGCACTCTAGTCAGACTATAGTCAGCACAATAGTCAGCACTATAGTCAGACTATAGTCAGAACTATAATCAGCACAATAGTTAGACTATAGCCAGTACAATAGTTGGACTATAGCCAGACAATGGTCAGCACTATAGTCAGCAGTATAGTTAGACTATACTTAGCACTATAGCCAGAAAATGTTCAGCACTATAGCCAGACTATAGTAAGCACTATTGTCACTATAGTCAGCACAATTGTCGGACTATAATCAGCACTATAGTTAGACTACAGTCAGCACCACAATCAGACTATAGGCAACACTACAATCAGACTATAGTCAGCACTACAATCACACTATAGTCAGCCCTACAATTAGTCAGCACTACAATCAGACTATAGTCAGCACTACAATTAGACTATAGTCAGCACTACAATCAGACTATAGTTAGCACTGCAATCAGACTATAGTCAGCACTACAGTCAGACCATAGTCAGCACTATAGTCTGCACTATAGTCAGCACTATAGTCAGCACTATAGTTAGACTATAGTCAGCACCATAATCAGACTATAGTCAGCACTACAATCAGACTATAGTCAGCACTACAATCAGACTATAGTCAGCAATCAGACTATAGTCAGCAGTTTAGTCAGACTATAGTCAGCACTATAATTAGACTGTTGTCAGCACTATAATAAGACTGTTGTCAGCACTATAGTTCGACTATAGTCAGCACTATAGTTCGACTATAGTCAGCACTATAGTTCAACTATAGCCAACACTATAGTTCAACTATAGTCAGCACTATAGTTCGACTATAGTCAGCACTATAGTTCGACTATAGTCAGCACTATAGTCCGCACTATAGTTCGACTATAGTCAGCACTATAATTCGACTATAGTCAGCACTATAGTTCGACTATAGTCAGCACTATAGTCCGCACTATAGTTCGACTATAGTCAGCACTATAATTCGACTATAGTCAGCACTATAGTTCGGCTATAGTCACTACTACAGTCAGACTATTGTCAGCACTATAGCCACTACAATACTATAGTCAGACAGTAGTCAACACTAAAGTCAACAAGACAGACAGACTATAGGCCATACTATAGACAGACTAAAGTCAACAATATAGTCACATTCTAGTCAACATTATTGCCACACTATAGTCAACACTAAACTGAAATTGTAGTCAACACTATAATCAAACATAAGAGGATATTATGCCCAGACTAAATCCAGTACCAGAATCACATAATACTAGATTCTATAGTCCGATTAGAACCGATACTTAATACAATCTTTAAACTTGAATGTAGTCTAAACTCTATAACGACTATAGTCTAACTATTAACGATTTTAAAGTCACACTAAACTCTATATTTTAGCCAACCTACAGTAAACATTTCAATACCTTTTCTCTAAAGTCCATTTAATCCATTAAAGCTATTTATTCCAATTTATTTTTATAAAAAATTTAAATCCTTTTTTTGTTTATTTGTATATGTATGATTTATACCAAAAATCCATTGTGTATATACACACATATTCCAATATTTCTGTATATGTATGCAACATATACATCCTAATATCGTATACATATTTAATCTTCTTAACATTATGAAAAACCACAGTATATAATATTTCAAATTGTTTGCATTTAATAAATTAAATTCATTTATTTACAATATTTGTTTAAACATATATTTTTTTGTGTGGTTTATATCTTATGGTCCGACTCTATGGTTTAAATAATAAAATAGTAAATGAGTTAAAATCAATAAAATACAAAATTCTATTGAAAATTAAAAATAAAATAAGATTGTAGTTAACGCTATAGTTAAGACTATAGTCTATAATATAGCTGAGACTCTAGTTGAGCCTATAGTCCTTATTATAGTTGAGACCATAATATTTGAAATTATAGTTAGGACTATAATTGAAACTATAGTTTAGACAATAGTTCTGAATACATAAAGTTGATTTGTTGTTTAAGGCGAATTTAAAAAGTTTTCATAATTTTTTTGGTAAATTTTCTACAAAAATTACTAAAAATTTTCTCTATCGTAGTTAAAACTTAAAATATCAAACTTTTGTACCCTTCATCTCTTGAAATTCTATATTTTCTAATACAAACACCCCTCTCTCCCGCAACACTATAACCAACAACTAAGCAATGTTATTATAACTTATACGAATTGTGAGCATTGCATACATTTGGGCTGAGCAATAAAAAAAAAGAAAAAAAGTCTACTTAAAGGGGAAAATAAATAGAAAACAATGTAAGAGAAACGAAAAACGCATAACAAGCTAAAAAAGAACTTTTTAATAACTAGAGAAATTTTTACAGTAAATTGGATGTATATAGGGGGAGGGGGGAGGTAAGGCTTCGCTTAAGAGTGAAAAAATCAGAAACTATTTTAATATAAAATGAAATTTATGGAATTTTGCATAACAACCGAAATGAATTTTTGCAAAGATTGCAAATTACTTTGGAAATATATGTTATACATACATAAATATGGATGAAAGCAAACAAATAATACAAATAAATAAACAATTTTCAAGTTTAAATAAAAATTAATATTAATCATACGCTGTGGACTACTTTTGTAAAAAAAGAATATCCTGAACTAAAACCTTTCTATTGGCTTGACTCATTAGCATAGCTTAATGCATACAAATATACATAATCAGGTCTATATCAATTCAGTTTACAAAAGGTTAGCAACTACCATACAATAATGCTTTTGTTTTAAAAGGCATTAAATACATTTGCCATCTAAGAGGAAAGATAGGCGGTCTATGTCATTACGCTGTTAATGGCTGCGGCTTAAATCGATAAGTCGGTTTGTTAATACCATTGATGTGCCATCAATAAACTTTGTATAAGCATTATTTAAGCCCAGATATTATCGAATGTTGCTTCTGCTAAACAAAATAATGCTAGAACACAATTCAACAACAGACCTGAAAATATATCCTCCTAACAATATGTACAAGTTTTGAGCTAAAATTATCTACAACATTTCCCTCTAACTTGTGTCACCAACTCCTCCTGCTCATCATCATCATCACCAGTTCTTTGAAAATGTGTGTGCGTTTATATTAATTTGCTTTTAACCAACTTTGCTATGGCTATTTTCTTTTGTTCTAAACTCTTTTTATGTTTTATTTTATATTTAAATTATATCTGTTTTTTTTTCTTAGCAACTTAAATAACTTTTTTATAGTTCTTATTATAATAGTTTACACTAGCTGTTTTAATCCTTTGGACTTAAAGTTTTAGTACAACGAATAATTATAGAATTAAGTTGAAAAATAGAGAGGTTTGCTTGTGGCAAAGTTTCTTATTAGTTGTTTAAAGTAATGAAGAACATTTTAATAAAGTTTTAGGCAAATGTTAGATTAAGAAAGGACTGCAACAAATTCATAAATAACCACAGACTTGACTAAACCATAGAGTAGACCATCGACAAGACTATAACAAGACCACGGACTAGACTATAGACTAGACTATAGATTAGACTATAGACTAGACTATAGACTAGACTATAGACTAAACTATAGACTAGACTATAGACTAGATTATAGACTGGACTACAGGCTAGACTATAGACTGCACTACAGACTAGACTATAGACTAGACTATAGACTGGACTACAGACTAGAATATAGACTAGACTAGACTATAGACTAGACTATAGACTAGACTATAGACTAGACTATAGACTAGACTATAGACTAGACTATAGACTAGACTATAGACCAGACTATAGAC
>NC_060954.1:6734226-6739112 GCF_022045245.1 Lucilia cuprina
AGTCTATAGTCTAGTCTATAGTCTAGTCTATAGTCTAGTCTATAGTCTAGTCTATAGTCTAGTCTATAGTCTAGTCTATAGTCTAGCCTATAGTCTTGTCTATAGTCTTGTCTATAGTCTACTATAAAGTCTAGTCAATAGTCTAGTCTATGCTCTAGTAGAAAGTCTAGTCTATGGTCTAGTAGATAGTCTAGTCTTTATTCTAGGCTGAAGTTTAATTTAGTCTACAATCTAATCTACTGTCTATTATGTTGTTTTATTGGCCCGACTATAGTCTAGAGTTTTTTAATACCTTTAGATTTTAACACCTTTGCACTTGAAATGATCTACACTGTAATGATGATTGTGCAGTTTGTTGGAAACATATTATTACTGTATAAGTTTGTAATTTGTATTCCTCCTCTAAATCATTATAAATTCTTAAAAATTACGGTTTTATTGCTGTCCCTGAATATATAAATAATTTGTATATATTTCTTTTTCATTTTCTGTTTGCCTCCATGAAATTGCAAAAATAATTATAAAAATTTTGTACAGATTTGTTTTGCTCATTTCATTTGAATGAATGAATGAATGAATGAATGACAGAGTTTTTCCTTTAGCTAAATACAGACATTTCTTACATAAGATTTCTACCTCTAGGTTTGTTTTTTAATTTTTCATTTTGTCTATTTGTGGTTTAACGTTATCGTTGTTGCTGTTGACAATTTTGTATTATTTGTAATGTGTAATTACCAGAAAATATACATAGATAATAAATGTAAGAGAAAACTCTAAACAGTTGAACAAAATAGAAAAATAAATTACAATAGATTATAATAATGCGATAAAAACATAATCATGGTAATGATGTTGTATAAGAAAAATTACTGAATAATAAGCGGAATAGTAACTAGAGATATATAATGGTTTTGAATGCATTAACTATATGCATTTTTAAAATTAAATCCCATTAATGTTTTGTAAAATTACAAATATTTTAAAATTTCATTGCAAATTAAAACAATTAAAATTTTGAAACACCTAAGCGTATGATTGATATTAATTTGTTCTTTTACTTTAAAAACGATTGATTTGTATTGAGAAAATGTTTTTCTTTAATTTTCTCTGATTACCTTTAATCATTTTTATAATTTAAATAAACTCCTCTCTTTTTCTTTCATGTTAATTAAAACTTTTTCATTAAAAATTTACTCACATTAACTGTGCACGCCATTATAACTGTAAATATATATCTCCTGAACAAAAAAAAAAAACATGAAAAAGAAATCTGAACGAAAATAAAACTAAACCTTATTTAATATATGAAAATTATTTAACACATGTTCACTTAAATGTGTTGTGGTTTAACCACCCCCACCACTCACACACACACACCCATACACATGAACAAAATTGTTAATCCAAAACCCTTATTTACCAAATGACCTCCTTTCTCTCTAAACCCTGCTAACAATGTATTTATTTACATAGCAAACATACATACATTACTTGTCAAATCGAACCAATGATAATCATGTATAAATAATGATATTGATTAAATAGTCCAGCTATAATCAATCGGTAGGTATCCATTTATATTTGTCTGGTGGGGGGAGTGGGTGTATAAAGTTAAGGTGGTGCACAATTTTGTATCAAATAGTCATATTTAAACACTAGACTAGGGTATATGGTAGCTCAACGACTAGTCTATAGATTAGTCTATAGTCTAGTTTATAGACAAGCATTTAGTAAAGCTTATAGACAAATCAATAATCTAGCTTATATACTAGCCTATAGTCTAGTTTACAGTCTAGTTTATAGTCTCGTTTATAGATAAGTTCATATACTAGTCTATTATCTAGCTTATAGTCTAGTCCATAGTCTAGTCTAGTCTATAGTTTAGTCTATAGTCTAGTCTATAGTCTAGTCTATAGTCTAGTCTATAGTCTAGTCTATAGTCTAGTCTATAGTCTAGTCTATAGTCTAGTCTATTGTCTGGTCTATAGTCTGGTCTATACTCTAGTCTATAGTCTAGTCTACTGTCTGGTCTATAGTCTGGTTTATAGTCTAGTCTATAGACTAGTCTATATTCTAGTCTATAGTCTGTAGTCTAGTCTATAGTCTAGACAAGTCTATAGTCTAGATTAGTCTATAGTATAGTCTATTGTCTAGTCTATAATCTAGTCTACGGTCTAGTTTATAGTCTAGTATGAGGTCCAGTATGTAGTTTAGTCTAGTATATAGCCTGTAAGCTAGTCTATAGTGTATTCTATAGTCTAGTCTATAGTCTAGTTTATAGTCTAGTCTATAATATAGTCTATAGTCTAGTCTATGGTTTAGTTTATAGTCTAGTCTATAGTCTAGTATGAAGTCCAATCTGTAGTTTAGTCTATAGTCTAGTCTGTAGTCTAGTCTATAGTGTAGTCTATAGTCTAGTATATAGTCTAGTCTATAGTTTAGTTTATAGTACTGTCTACAGTCTAGTTTATAGTCTAGTCTATGTTCTAGTCTATAGTCCTGTCTATAGTCTAGTCTATAGTCATGTCTATAGTCTAGTCTATAGTCTAGTCTATAGATTAGTCTATAGTCTAGTCTATAGACTAGTCTATAGTCTAGTCCATAGACTAGTCTATAGTCTAGTCTATAGACTAGTCTATAGTCTAGTCTGTAGTCTAGTCTGTAGTCTAGTCTATAATCTAGTCTATAGTCTAGTCAATAGTCTAGTCTATAGTGTAGTCTAGTCTATAGTCTAGTCTATAGTCTAGTCTATAGTCTAGTCTATAGTCTAGTCTATAGTCTAGTCTATAGTCTAGTCTATAGTCTAGTCTATAGTCTAGTCTATAGTCTAGTCTATAGTCTAGTCTATAGTCTAGTTTATAGTCTAGTTTATAGTCTTCAGTCTAGTCTACATTCAATAGAATCTTATCTCTCAATAAAATTTACAACTTTGTGTAAAATTAAATTTTTGTGTAAAATATGAATGTTTGTGAAAAATTTACAATTCTGAGTAATATTTACATAACAATGTAAAATTCTTGTTTCGCCTTAACATTTTACTGAAAATAAAATTTAAATTTTGGTGTACGTTAAATACTTTTTGGGTAATATTGATGATTTTGTTTTGAATTTTTTTTTTGTAATTTTTTTAATTCTTTTTTTGTTTTTTTTACATAAATTATGTTAAACAGTTTTTCACTTTCATGTTTTTAGATTATTTGTTACATTACATTGCCATCAGCAAAACTGAGACTAAAACCAAATTGTCAACTTAACATATTTATTTATTACCCTTAATCAGCCCAAATAGCACGTAAAATAAATTATAATACTTGAATAAAAAAAAAAAACAGAAAATCTGACACAAAAAGTAAACAAATTGCTAAAAATCGAGCTATAAATCATGTCACCAAACAAATTTGCATTTGTATTAAAAGATGGAAACAAAATATATGAATGTATGTGTACAAAAACATTTTAGCAATTAACTTAATTAATCTCGTGTGGGAAGAAATATTGTGTTATTTGGTTTTGGTATTTATAAAACGTTAGTCTTGGTTTCGTTAAGCAATAATTATGAGAGATTTTTTGTTTTTTTTTTTTTTTTTTGGTGGTAGGGGGGGGGGGTTTACTGTTGCTAATGTGGTGGAAAAAAAAAGTAGGGAAAGTTAATTTTAGATTTGAATGTTTTTTTGTTTCTTTTTCTGATAATGTATTTCTTTTTTTGCTGTTCTATGTTACATGTTTTACATGTGTCATAATCCCATTAGTCTGCTTGACATTCTTCATTTGCATTCATGTAAATAATTTCCCCATTAATTAATTAAATATAATTTAGTTAATTTGTATTGGTTGTTTATTTAGAAGGGGGAACATGATAGAAAAGCAAATTACTTAAACCTGATAAAATGTTGTTGTAGTTATATAAAAGATTAAGTAGAAAATCAATATAAAATGTAATTTTACACAAAAAAGTAAATTTTACACAATAAATGTAAATTTTACACAATAAATGTAAATTTTACACAATAAATGTAAATATTTACATCAAAAGAGGTTCGAATTCAAATTATTTTTGACTTCTATTCTCATTAAATTTTAAGTAAGATTTTCATTATTTCCAAAATTTATAAATTTTTTACACTTTAACAAAGTCATTTAATGTTATCGTAGGTGTGTGTGTGTGTGTGTTTGCATGTAAAAAGTACATATATACACAAATGTGTTCATGCAAACAATTTAATATTCCCGCATACATAGACACGTTTTCACAAACTCAAATACTCAAACCAACAAAAAAACATACCGCAGCTATGGAAAAATCAGACATGTTTGAACTATGTTTCATTACAAGGTTAATATGTATTTGTGAAAACAAAATAAGGACATGCCTGATGAATATCATCATCAGCATCAACAGCAGCAGCACAAGTCCTTCTCTACTCTACTGCTGTTAAACAGCCTCGTCAGCATTTTGATGATAATTTCAAAACAGGCAAAGGAGGCATCATGACTGCGATAAATATGAATATGAATGAATGCATGTTACACAATGTAGATTTGAAGATGACAAAACGACGAGTACGAAGAATATGTGTGATGATGATGACGATGTTTTATTTGAGCCTTTAAACAAGGAGTAATAAAAATGTCATGGATAAAATGAAGACTTCTTGAGCATCACATAAAATATGCAAAAATATCTCGAGTGCAAAAATAAAATTAAAATGCAAAAAAGGTACAAAAAAATAACACATACAATTTCCATATGAAATAGATAAAGCACAGTGGAACAGATGTAGAACAAAACTAGAACAGAATTAGAACAGAACTAGAACAGAACTAGAACAGAACTAGAACAGAACTAGAACAGAACTAGAACAGAACTAGAACAGAACTAGAACAGA
>NC_060954.1:6739212-6740928 GCF_022045245.1 Lucilia cuprina
GAACTAGAACTGAACTAGAACTGAACTAGTACTGAACTAGAACTGAACTAGAACTGAACTAGAACTGAACTAGAACTGAACTAGAACTGAACTAGAACTGAACTAGAATTAAACTAGAACTGAACTAGAACAGAACTAGAATTTCTTTATAATTAAAATTTGTTGCTTGGTGTTACATTCCTTAGGGTTTGAGTATTTTGAGATTAATATTTGTTTATGAATAAATTACATATATACAATTATTTACATAAAAATACCGGCATAAAATATAAATACATAAATGTATACATGTTAATAATAATAAAAAAATATATAATTTCATTATATTTACATTTATACATACGTATGAATATACTGATTTTTATGGTATTTATTATTTTTAAATATGTATACATAAAGTATCTACATACTACATAGGTACATATATATGTATGTAGACATTTACCTTATGCTCCCATACCAACATTTTATATACAAACTCATGCTTGTGTGAAAACCCAAATAATATACATATATGTTTATGTATATGATGTGTTTATGTTATATACAAATATACATATGTTTGTTATGGTTGTTAGTATTTTCCAAATAAATTTTGCTATTTTTCTATATACAACAATAAAAATTAAAAAATACATAAATATACATATATTCTATTTTTATTTTGGAATGCCGGCAGCCAGACAGAAATAAAAAAATTTAATAAAATTGGATTCATTCAGCCAGGGCTCAGCTGATAGACTATAAAATCAACTGCAGAAAAGTTATAAAATCTGTTAAAATTTCAGTTTTAATTTTTTTTTTTAATTTTGGGTATTAATAGAAAATGCGAAATGTTTTATTTACTATATCACAACATTTTACAAATTTTGAATATTTAATCTTAATGTTCACCCTAAAAATACGTATAAGTGTTAATGAATTTGATTATGAAATCATGGATTACTCATACGCTCTGACTGATGTAAATCTATTAATACTTTCTAAATACTTAATCTCTGAAAGAACAAAAAATTCTTCCATGTTACGAATTTAAAGATTAACTAAAACTATACTTTAATAATTTTGTAGTCCTTTTTAAAAATAGAAGCAGCATTACTCAGACATATTGGAGATTCCTCTTAATACTCGTTTAGTTGTTATCTTTTTTATATAAAAGGGCACACTTGTAAACTCATATACAAAAGAGAGTATGTATATGTGTACACAAGTATCGGTGTGTATATATAAAGAAAGAAAAGTAACCAAAATAAAAATTATTTTAATAATACTCGCATTCATTGTGTACATCACAAACGTACATACATACACACAACAGACACTAGTTGTATGCGTTGTGATACAGTGTGAAAAGAGGAAACAAATTTTCAATTTTTAACATTTTTAAGATCTCATTTAAAACGCAAAACTATGTTGACTGTATAGTCTATAGACCAGTCTAAAGTCTAGTCCATAGTCCAGTCTATAGTCCAGTCTATAGTCCAGTCTATAGTCCAGTCTATAGTCCAGTCTATAGTCCAGTCTTAGCCTAGTCTAAAGTCTAGTCTATAGCTTAGACTAGTCTACAGTCTAATATATAGTCAAGTCTACAGTCTAGTCTATTTTATGGTCTAGTCTATATTCTAGTCTATAGTCTAGTCTATAGTTTAGTCTATAGTCTAGTCTATAGTCTAGTCTATAGTCTAGTCTATAGTCTAGTCTATAGTCTAGTCTATA
>NC_060954.1:6741028-6744957 GCF_022045245.1 Lucilia cuprina
GTTCTAGTTCAGTTCTAGTTCAGTTCTAGTTCAGTTCTAGTTCAGTTCTAGTTCTAGCTCAGTTCTAGTTCAGTTCTAGTTCAGTTCTAGTTCAGTTCTAGTTCAGTTTTATTTCAGTTCTAGTTTAATTCTAGTTCACTTCATGTTCAGCTCTAGTTCAGTTCTTGTTTTGTTTTAGTTCAATTCTAGTATACAATCTAGTCTATATACTTGTATTAAGTTTAGTGTTTAAATATCTTTTTTAAAATTTTTATTAAACATTTACATACAAATTCTTACTTTTTTATGTTTATTGTTTAATAACAATCCTTTTGTAAACAATTATAAACAAACATATGTTTGTAGGAAACAACATACACACATGAATGTATAGTGTGTGTATTATATATTTACACAAATATATTTTTTCAACACGCCTAGATATATGCACACGCTTTCATGCATGTAAAATAGTTGGGTTTGCTTTGTATCAACTCTTCAAACATTTATTTTATTTACCGTTATTATGAGAGATCTCTTTCTCTCTTTAGCTTTGGTTATGTGTGTTTGTGTGAATTTGTGTAGGTTTGTGTATCTTTTTTTGCGTGAATGAATTTAATATTTGAGATATTTGAAGTATTTTAGATGATTCTTTTTTTAACATTTATTTATTTATTTATTTATTTATTTATTTATTTAAAGTCTATTGACAAATAAAATATAAATATTAAAAAAGGATATTCACAGTTTAACAAAAAACGACAAGTATTTCTACGTATTACCAGTTAACTCTTAAGTTTTAATAAAAGTTTGGAAATCCTTATTTTATATACTTTTAATAGACTTAAATCTTAATTGGTAATCAAGGTATTATTATCAATAAATTATATTTTCTTAATTGTTTTAAACTAAGGACACACATAAACTTCCTTAATGAATTGTATTTATATTCCTTTTCATCATAATCTTTAATTAACCTCAAAATTACTTTTTCTTTATAAATTTCATTTAATAATTGACTTCCTTATAAATTGTGCTTTATTTTTATATTAAGATCTTAAAGTATGTTTTAAAATTTAGCAAAATCATGTGTAAATATTTCGTAAGCTTATTTAAATTTTATTTTTTATTATCCCATTAAACACTGTTGTGAATCCTATAGATATTATAGGCTTTTATATTTGTTGGGATAAGCTAAATTTTTTTATAGACATTTGTTTTATATTTTATTTACATTTTAGACATAAACATCAAAATTTAAAGATAAGAAGAAATTTAATTTTAGGAATTTATTTAAGAAAATGTTTAATAAAAAAAATTAATTTTAGGAATTTATTTAAGAAAATGTTTAATAAAAAAATTTAAAATTTAAAATGTAGTTCTGAACAAAACTAGAATTGAAATAGAATTAAACTAGGACTGAACTAGAACTGAACAAGAAGTGAACAAGAAATGAACTAGAACTGAACTAGAACTGAACTAGAACTGAACTAGAACTGAACTAGAACTGAACTAGAACTGAACTAGAACTGAACTAGAACTGAACTAGAACTGAACTAGAACTGAACTAGAACTGAACTAGAACTGAAGTAGAACTGAACTAGAACTGAACTAGAACTGAACTAGAACTGAACTAGAACTGAACTAGAACTGAACTAAAACTGAACTAGAACTGGAACTAGTCTAAACAAAATTTATACCATTTTTTTAGCCGAAGTATTCAACATTATACATTTCTCTTTTGTAAATACATCCCCTTCCCCTACAGCGAAAGTTATAAAATTTTTTGGAAATTTTCTTTTTTTATTTGCTGTCTCCATATAACTTTTTTTGTTGCTTAACAAAACACTCCCTAAAAACTAATCATTCTTGATAAACTATGGCATTTTTAACATTTTTGGTTTTTTTAGGACTAGTAATATTTTTTTACAGCCTGAAGGTCAACATATGGTGAAACCAACAAAAAAAATGGACTTAATGAATTGATATTGAAATGATGGACAAAAAAAAGAAAGCTTTCAATGAAATTGATACAATAGAAAAAATAAGAGTAAAGGAAAATAGAAATTAGCTAAAGAAAGAGGCTAGAGGAAATGAAAAGTTAAGGTTAATAATAATATATAATAACAAATAGCAACACGCGCCCATATCCGTTTGCCGAATGTGTGTGAATGTGTGAGAGAGAATAAATGTTATGATAGTGTATGTAGAGGAAAACAATTATTATGAAATCATATCCGTTTCATAGGTTAACCTAGGGTTATGATATGCTAATATATGTATGGCTATGTGTGTAGGTAGATAGCCTTTAATATGACCATTATACCCTTGTTCTATTTAATAATTTGACTTGTTAAAGGAAAACAAAAAAGAACTGCTACAACAATTATCGTTTTTAAAGGAAATTAGGAGGAAAGTTTAGAACAAAAAGGCCACAAATATGTTAAAGTTATGAACAAAAAAAAAACACAAACATGACCAACGTTAACAAAGAAAAGGAATAAAAACAAATGCTACCAACTTGATGGAAACATTCAAAAAGGATTCTGTTTAAAACCGTTTTGTTTAGATGGTTTTATTCATGCCACCTTTTTGCCCATTTTCCTTTCCTCTATACGAACATCAAAAGTTACACATATGTGTAGACGAAATTTGAAATTCAAATCACTTACACAGTGTCATATTTTACAGACTCTAAAGGTTACAAGCCATTTCAATTTTATGCCATAATTTAGAGTTTCTCACTCTTGTTTTTGTTTAAGGCAAAAACTAGCAAAAGGATCATATTACCATATTTAATATAAAAAACACACACCAACACACACATCAACAATTTGACATTTTCTCTCTTTAATATAGAGTAAATATAATATTTGCAAAAATTCTCCATATATTTGTTGGATAATTCAATGTAAATTGTGTTATTTTACTAAAGTCTACTTTTGGGCGTTGGGCAGGACTAAGATATTTTTAGCAACTTTACTTTACATCCGTTTGTGTTGTTGTCTTTTTAATCTAATATTATTTTTACTTTGGTTCCTTATGGGTTGTTTTTCTCCTATTTTCTTAAAAAACACAAAAAATACCTCTATATACAAAAAAAGATAAGGAAAAAATTTATTCTCCCTCCTCGAAAGACGTAAAATATAAACTTTCCTCAGGGAACGTGTGTTTTAACATAGAATTGCTTTTAGTTGTAGGGAAGAGATAGTATATACCAAGTCAAGAGAAATTCTACAACTCGTCGAGGTAGACAAACACTTCTTCTGTTAACAGCCTTAAGGGTTGAAAACCAAGAACAAAAAATACATTTTCCCAACTTTAACTTTAACACATTTGAAATAAACATATAAACGTATATTTGGAAGAACCACCAACCAACCAACTAACAAACAATCACATGACCCTTAAGTTATAAGAAGAAAACAAAATTAAATTGACGTGACTGTTGAAAATTTCTTAACCTGAATAAATTTGACACCTGTCAATTGTAATATTTATGAATATGGCACTAAAAATTGAAATCTTAAAAGAGAAGAAAAAAAGAAACACAAAGTGGAATATTTATAAAGAAATCTGTAATGCAAAATTTAACAAAATTTTTTTACAAATAAATTTAAAAGTAAAATGAGATGAAAATTAGTAGGAATGGCTGAGAAAGTAATTTTAAAGAAAAACTGGTATTTTTAGGAAAAACTGTATAAACTCGTCTCAACAGTCTAGTCTATATACTCAACTATAGTCTAGTTTCAACTCTGGTTTATTGCTAGTTCACAGTCTAGTCCATAGTCTAGTTTATAGTCTTTAGTCTAGTCTATAGTCCAGTCCAGTCTAGTCCATATTTTAGTCTATAGTCTCGTCTATAGTCTAGTCTATAGTCTAGTCTATAGTCTAGTCTATAGTCTAGTCTATAGTCTAGTCTATAGTCTAGTCTATAGTCTAGTCTATAG
>NC_060954.1:6745057-6747808 GCF_022045245.1 Lucilia cuprina
CTAGACTATAGACTAGACTATAGACTAGACTATAGACTAGACTATAGACTAGACTATAGACTAGACTGTAGACTAGACTGTAGACTAGACTATAGACTAGACTATAGTTCAAACTACACACTAGCTTATAGTCGAGTTCTGACTAGATTATGTTGAAGGATATATTCGATTCGTTAAAGCAGTTTGAATTTTTTGTTGTTGTATTTGTACATTTATTTTATCTTTTACTAACAATGTGTGAAATCAACAAGAACAACAAAATAACTAAAGAAATAAAGGACATGATGTCACTTACAAAATCTACTTTATATTAAGACTTATACCAAACACACACAACAAAAACAAACTTACATACAAACACACACACATACAAATGTAATATGTATGTAGAAATATGTTTATATTTTTAATATAAATATATTGAGTATGTTATAAATATTGTTGTTACTTTGATGGTAGCAGTTTATAGTTAAATTTACTAAGATGCAGAGATGGAAAATTTTTTCTATTAAGAGAGAAATTTTACTTCATTATGTATGTAAGTGTTTAAATTAAATCTAAAGATTTAATTTAAACAAAAATGTATTGTCACGTTTTATTTTAATGTTAGAGCAGAGCAGAGCAAAGTTGAAAAGTGTATTTTTATGTAGGTTGTCGATAGAAATTAAATTTTCCAATTCTGGGTTTTAAACAGTTATTTCATTGTTATCCTAAAACAGACACTGGTACGTATGAGTTTTTTCTTTAGTCTCTTTTTGTATTGTTTTAAAACCTTATCTTTTTAGGAGAGTGTATAGCTTTTGTTGTTGTTTATTATTAACAGTTTTTTTAGTATGTTTGTATGCATTAGTATAAAACTTAGTTTTAGCTAGAATTTTGCTATTTTATTTCTATGTTTCCCTTCAACTCCCTCTTCCTATTCTTTCTCTTTTCCCTTCCCTTTTACAATGTGTTTATGAGTATTTTGGTCTGTATTTGTCTTTTCTCTTGAATTTTAATGGAGTTTATTTGTAGGAAATTGACTTCAATTCATTGTCCTCAAGGATTTCATTTATTTATTTTTTTTTAACATGACGTATGTGGAATATTAATTTTTTTGCTGAATGTGAAATATTCAACAAACATAAAATAAAAGAAAGAAAAAGGGTTAAAGCAATTTGCAATCATAATATATGAAAACAATATGATATGTACAAAAAAAAAATTAATTAAAAAACAAAAATAAGCAACAATATAAATATGAAAATTGTAGAAACATCAGTGACATTGTTAAGAAAGAAATGGATATAATTTTAAAGTTATTTACTTAAAAGTTTCCTCTTTAAACCTGTTCAACAACTTTCATACCTTTATCTTAACACACTAGTTACCACAGTTTTATTTCTCCTAATTTTCTCTTAATAAATTGCCACTTTGCAGTGAAAATTTTCCTCTTACATTCTTTGGCTTAAATTACAAAAAACATTTATTAACCAAAAAATCTTGTTATGATAGCAAAATGTATGAGTAGATAAGCGGAAACATGTACATTGGAAAACATCTTTAATAAAACCATAAATATACACATACATATTGTCTGTGTGTGTAAATGCAAAGTATTTGAAGTGTAGTGTCAATAACTGAACATTTGCTGTTGATACTATTACACACTGAAACCCAAATAACGAACTATTTTGTACTAAAAAACAATCTAACTTGAAGGTCAGCTAACTATCATCTAGTAATCAAGCAAGGGATATGTACTACATATCCCCTGCCATAATAAAAGGATTGAAATTTTTATATTTTGGCTTCCAAGGCACTACTTTTATGTCTCGTAGAAGTTAATATGGTGGCTAATAGATTAGAACGTTTTTTTAAGACAACCAACCAAGCTATTAAGATAAAATGCATTAAAAGTTATAATACTTCCTCATTATTGCAGGGCAATTGATAAATGCATGATAATGCTTTTGTGAGAATGCTTCTAATAGACAGACACTTTTAGCTACAACATTAAAAACCTTAGAATAGACAACACGTTTGATTATGTTATGATTATAAAGCCAATACAGTCAAGTATTCATACAGCAAACAATTCGAAACATAAAACAGTGGTACCGATTATATACATATCAGTCAATCACATTTGATCAACAGTATTAGTCTATAGTGTAATCTAGTTTTGACTTTAAATTATGATACGCTCTAAAGTATAAACTGAAGTCTAGCATAAAGTACGGACTTCCCTATATTCTAGTCCACGGTCTGAACTTTAGAGTAGTCTACAGTCCTAATTGAAGAGTGGTCTTTAGTCTGGTTTATAATACGGAATATTATCTAGTCTAAAGTCTAGTCTATAGTCTCCCATTCAGTATAGATTATAGCCTGGTCTATATTCCATTATATATACTAGTCTTGTCCAGTCTTTAGTCTTAAGTATAGTCTATAGACTGATTATAGTTCAGTGTACAGTCTAGTCTATAATCAAGTCCATAGTCCAGTCTATGGTCTATTCTATAGTCTAGCCACGAGTATAGTCTATAGTCTGGTTGATAGTCCAGTATATGGACTAGTCTCTAATCTATTATATAGCCCAGTTTATAATCTTGTTTTTATTCTAGTCTATGGTCTAGTTTAGTATATATTCTAGTCTATAGTCTGGTCTAGCCTATAGTATATAGTCTAGTCTATAGTCTAGTCTATAGTCTAGTCTATAGTCTAGTCTATAGTCTAGTCTATAGTCTAGTCTATAGTCTAGTCTATAGTCTA
>NC_060954.1:6747908-6749678 GCF_022045245.1 Lucilia cuprina
TAGTTCTGTTCTAGTTCTGTTCTAGTTCTGTTCTGTTCTGTTCTAGTTCTGTTCTAGTTCTGTTCTAGTTCTGTTCTAGTTCTGTTCTAGTTCTGTTCTAGTTCTGTTATAGTTCTCTTCTAGTTTTGTTCTAGTTTTATTCTATTTCTACTTTAATTCCCTTCCATACTCGTCCAAGCCCATTGTGCCATATCAGTTTCCTCTTTTTTTTGGAAAAACTTTTTCGTTTGTAGATAATAAAGGTTTATGTATATGCAATACCACATACCCACCGATAAATTTTTTGTTTAAATGTCTAAAAATGTAAAATTGTTTTTGCATTTGTGTAAGTAAGAGTGTTTACTATAAGGTTACACGAATGACAGCTTTCAGACGTTTCCTGCCATCAAACTAGAGAAAAAAATACATAGAAAATTGGTATGAAATCTGAAAAAAAAATCCAAAAAAAAAAAAAAAAAATGTAAAGACCTTAACATCCTTGCACATATACCTTTACACTCAAATGAATATTTATACTCGAATCATATGTACATACATATCAATGTTGGTAAATGTCTATACACAAGCATGTGTTTTTAATTCATGTTCCTTTACATTTGTATGTATGAAATTGTATGTTAGGATATGTATGTATGTACATACTTCTCGTTCTTGCCTACATATTTGCGGTTGTTGATTTTGTTTTCTATTTTTGTTTGTCAAGTTTCTTTAGTATATTTTTCCATTCTCTGTCATATATTTTTTATCGTATTTGCCTGTTTGTGGTATTGTCATATTGTTCTCTAGCATGAATTTGCATGATGTAACACGTTTGTTAATAGTATACATACATTTATATATTTAGGCGCATGTAGAAACTAGTAACAATTGCATGTGCTGTTTTCTGTTTTGTTTGAAACTAGTTTTACAAAAGCTAAAAAAAAGGAACAAAAATTATTTATGTTTTAATATGTGTTGCATTTATAGAACAGAGTATTTTGAGAAATTATGTGCTTAGACTACAGTCCAGATTTTAGACCTTCAAATAGTTCAGAATTTAGCAATTACAATAAAATTTTACTTCTTATGTAAACTGACTTCAAATGATCAAATGTTTACAAGAGGGACTATATAGAAAATTTAGAGCTTAAACTGATCGCTTTATTTTAACGCCACTATAGCCATTTCATTTTAAATAAAAGTACTGATCAAACACTTATAGATAGGTTGAAGACAGGTTGAAGTTCTTAAGTTATTACTATTCAAACTATTTGGCAGCACTGTTTAGTATCCACTACACACACTTCTGCCTTGAATGGTTTGCAGTCAGTGCATTTTTCGCTATTTTACAGTTACATGTGTATGTTGTAACCGTTGCCATTTGATTCTATGATTTTTTTCTTTTTTCTGCCAGAGCACAGTGGTACAGACCTAAGTCCAAACCATAATCCAGGTAACAGATTTGACAACAGTCTAGAATACAATATATGAACTACAGAATAGACTGGACTAGACTATAGATTAGACTATAGACTAGACTAGAGACTAAACTATAGATTATACTATAGAATAGACTAGACTATAGAATAGACTATAGACTAGACTATAGATTATACTATAGAATAGGCTATAGACTAGACTATAGATTATACTATAGAATAGACTATAGACTAGACTATAGACTAGGCTAGGCTATAGACTAGACTATAGACTAGACTATAGACTAGACTATAGACTAGACTATAGACTAGACTATAGACTAGACTATAGACTAGACTATAGACTAGACTA
>NC_060954.1:6749778-6812558 GCF_022045245.1 Lucilia cuprina
CTAGTCTATAGTCTAGTCTATAGTCTAGTCTATAGTCTAGTCTATAGTCTAGTCTATAGTCTAGTCTATAGTCTAGTCTATAGTCTAGTCTATAGTCTAGTCTCCAGTTTAGTATATAGTTTAGTCTATAGTCTCGTCTTTAGTCTCGTCTTTAGTCTAGTTTATAGTCTACTCAATAGTCTAGTCTATAGAATTTATAGCTTATAATTTAGTCAATGTGGTCTATAGTTTAGTGAGTAGAATAGGTTAGTCTATAGTCAAGTCTATAGTCAATGTTCTATGTATTATATAGTCTAACTCCATTTACTTCTATATCAAACTTGTTTTGTAGTCCTGACTATTAAAGTTTATGAAATCGACAAAAATATTTGTTTTATTAAGTTTTAATGGTTGTGGTGGTTAGGATGAATGAACAATTGTATGATATAAATGAATGAAAGGTATAAACTACTATTGTCGCCTGCCATTTGGAATGTTCTATTATATATTTTTTTTTTGCCATATAATATAAGCCATTTTTTGTTTTGATGCCATGACTTGTTTAAATAAAATATGTATATAAAAAAAATCACGTGTTGAATTTACATTTTTGTTGTGGGCATTATTCTACCTTATTAGAGATAAAATGAGTTTAGTCTATATTTAGGAAGGAAATTATGAAAAAAAGTTTTTATAAAAATTATAGAATTGTATATCTGAAATGTATCTTTAAGAAATAGGCAACATTGTAAATAATCCATTTGATCTTAGATTTGACTCGTAAAAGTTATAAAAACCGACTTAACACTTTTGTCCTGTAAGCTAACATTATTATAATTATTTAAGTTTTCCAAACGTCGCCATATGATGAATGAACTGTTGGTTTTCCTACATTTTTTTTTTCATTTCCATTGACGGTGTATGGTTTTATGTGTTCAAGTGCGATTGTGTTAATGTTAAACGGAAACGGAAATATTTTGTTGCTTTTCATCAGTCAACAACTATTTTAGTTTTTTTTTTACAACCTTAAAACCAACACAGATTGACGACATTTAGATTGTTTAGTTTGGTTTTGTATAGAATTATTTTTAAGCTAATTAAAATAGTGTTAAAATTATATGATTTATGCACTTATACCGCATAAAAGCAGAAAATGTATAACGGAAATATTTGGAAAATTAATGGCAAAAGTGTGACTTTAGGAAAACGATAGTTAATTAAATTAGAAAAGTTAATTGAAAAGGGAATAAATATTTGTTTGGGGAAGATACTTTTCAACTGAAATCTGTCTAATAAAAACACTTTTCAAAAACTCTTTTCCACAGTATTGTGTCTAATGAAATTACTTTTTAATAGAAATGTTCCTTATTAAGGTAATTTTCTAAGAAAATCTTTGTGAAGAATATACTTCTGGCTTAAAATAAGTCCAAGAAGAACTGTTTTTATAATAATGTGTCTTGGGAAGACTCTCTTCTACACAAAAATGTCTAAGACAGAAACTTTTCTCTGAAAATGCGTCTATTAAACCGTTTCTATAATAATGTGTCCTGGGAAGACTCTCTTCTATGCAAATATGTGTAAGACAGATACTTTTCTATAGAAATGCGACTAACAAATACATTTTTCTATTAAACAATTTTCTACTAAAATAAGTCTAGGGAGAAATAAAATCTAAAAAGTTCTTCAATAGGAATGCACTTTTCTATAGAAATGTATGTTGGAAAGATCCTCTCCTATACAATGAAGACACTTTTGTATAGAATTGGATTAGTTTAACAATTTTCTATTATAATAAGTCTAAGACAGAAACTCTTCTATAGAAATACGTCTAATGGACGGTTTCTATAATAATGTGTCCTGGGAAGTCTTGCTTTTCTATACAATTATGTCTAAGACAGAATGTTTTCTATAGAAATAAGCGTAATGAATACATTTTTCCTCAGAATAGAATAAGTTAAACAATTTTCTATTAAGATAAGTCTAGGGAGGAGTAAAATCTATTAAGTTCTTCAATAGGAATACACTTTCCTAAAGAAATATATAGTAGAAAGATTTTTTTCTAAAGAAAAGCATCTAATTTTAACATTTTTCTATAGAATAGAATTAGTTAAGCAATTTTCTTTTAAAAAACTTCTAAGGATTAGTAAAATCTATTAAAATTTCCAATAAGAATAAACTTTTCTATGGAAATATATGTTGGAAAGACTCTTTTCTATAGAAATAGGTTTTGTATAGTAATGTGTCTAATGAATAATGAATAGGATTAGTTATATAACTTTCTAAGTCTAAAGATTAGTCTTTTCTATAAAGTTTTCCAATAGGAATAAACTTTTCTACAGAAATTTGAGTTGGATGTTACTTTTCAACAGAAATATGTCTGTAGGGACGCTGGGAAACACTATACTACAGAATTGTATCTTATAAGTTGGCATATTGAATTTTGCTTAACGCTTCTTCCTACTTGGAAGCCTACTACCACATATTTTAACAACTTGTTGCAGCCTCTTGTCGACAACTTTTAAGATTTTCTATTGCGGCAGCCATAGTTTTCCCTTAACAATAATTTACTCTAATATCGCAAACAATTAATATTTATAAGATAAAATACCATAATTTTCTTTAATTTACTAACCTTTTTATAAAAAATTACTTCTTCAAGAAAGCCTGTAACGTCCATTTTGTTTTCTCCAAAGACTTTGGCCAAAAGTTAAATCATTACATTTTTACACTTTTTGAAAACATAGCACAAACTTTTCACTTTATATCATTTACTTGTATTATATTTAATAATTTTTTTATAAAATAATTAACACTTTTATCAATATCTTTCACAAAATTAACAATTTTCCAATTTAAGCGCAAATATTAATTTGACAAGACAATTTTTCTTTACTTTTGTGAAAGCTGCCACATGTTTATTTTTAAGGTAATGCCATATGTGTCAAAAAAAAAACGAAATGGCAATATTGCCATGTAATAGACCGTTATTTTAATTTTAATATATTTTCTTCTGTTTATAACAAAAATAAGACAAAATTGTGATTGTAAACTAAGGAAGTAATTGTTTTATTTGTTTTTGTTGAAAAAATTTAATTTATTTTGATTTTAAGACAAAAATTTACCTAAATTTGTTTGTTTACTTTTGTTAGAGAGTAGCCATATGTTTTCTTACAAAGTATGGCCACTTGTGTGGTATTAAACAACAAAGATGGCAACATTATGTTTTAAAAATTAACGTTCGTTACTTTTTCAACAGGTTTTTAAAGGGTTATGTTCACAGAAACAAGTTTTTATTAAAATTGTTAAGGCGGAGTTATGTTTTCTTTATAAATATGTCTTTAGTTAAATAAATCAAAACACTTTCTTTTACACAAAAATATATAAGATGTTTTTTATTTAAATTCTTTTGGTTTTTTAAGATTTTATCATAGTTTTTAAACTAAATATAACTTAAATATATAAATAGAGTAATTAAATTAGAAATTGTGCATAAAATATAATTAAATATTTTACAATGAATATATATTTTTTTTAATAATTATAATTGCTATACAAAGAGAGCCATATATAGTTATACAAAAGAAAGGCAGATAGGAAAAGAAAACAAGTCTTTTTTTAAAGCATTTAAAAGAAAATATTCTAACACAGAATATGATCTTTAAAGTGTTAATATAATATACACATAACACATAAGAATAGTATAATAAAATACTTTTTATATAGAGAACTATATAAAAAAATAAACTAATCTAAAGAGGAATCACCATAATTCCAGGGTTTTTGGGATAAATACAATACAACAATGGTGGATAAGGCGCTAACCAGGAATATAACATCAAACCAACGATGATAGAAATTAAAATGTAAATTACCTAAAACTTCGGTTATAATAACACGATATTCAGCTGGTAAATTCATGCGCATTAGCAGGACAGAAGAACAAAAGTACATGCCCATTATTTGGGCTAAAATTAAGACTATAATATTGGAAGATTTGCTAGAGGAAATGCGATAGAAAAACTAGAAAAGAGGAGTACAAATTAATGAAAAAAAGATGGTAAGAAATTAATATTATACAAACCTTAGTTAAAGTTAATAATAAACCTCTTATAGAGGTAACCACCATACAGCCTACTAATAAAAAGGAAATATGTTGATTCCAAAATGCCAAATCTATATCAAAACCACACCAATGCACTGCTATTTCCAAGCCTCTGGTAACGGGATCTTTGCGTCCCACTCTATCAAAGATTATATTAACACAACACTAAAATAAAGAATAAAAAATTAACATTTCCAAATGTCTAATAAAGAGAAATTAGATAACTTACTATAAATATTTTCCACAAACAATAGACACTAAAGAAATGGCCTATAACATTGAAATATTTGCCCTGCAAGGTTTGTGACCATTTTTGACGTTCTTGCATATTTTTTAAATAGTTGATTTCTAAGAAAAGTTGTCTTAACAACTCTTCCAAACCATAGATTTCCATGCGCAATTGATTGATATCTTAAAATAAAAAAAAACTTAAAAAATGCTTTAACTAATCAAAACAAAACTTACTCTCTCCTCCTGAATCTACTCTATTAACAGCCGAGCTTAATATATTCCATAGCCTGGGTCTAGTTTGATTGGTTTTATTACGTCTATGCATTTCCAAAGCAACACGCTTCTTTTTACCCGTAATCATGTCGACGGTTAAGAGCAATCTTCTTTCCAAGTTAATAACATCACTTTGTGATACTGGCCTAAAGATGAAAAAGTTAAAAGTTTTTCTTTTCTTTTTATTTCTTTTTACCCCTACTTACCTTATGAAATAAGTCATGCTTTGATAGGGACAATTGACAGCACCAAATCCAGATAAAATTGCCATTACGGTTACACCTATAACACTTATGCGTGATACCCCTTGTTCAATGGTTAAAATGCCATTGGAGGCACTTAATAAGGGAAAAGGTTCTCCTATACGCCACAGACCATAGAGGAATATAAACCAGCAACAAGTGGTCATAATGCGTACCCATTTTTCGGAAACTAAAAGAAAACAAAATAAGGATTTGTCAAAATTTCAAAGAAAGACAAATGAAACAGTCTAAGAAAAACATTTTACTTAGAACATTATCTATATAAAACTCAATACTTTTAGCAAACATCTCCGGAAACATGTTTCTTTAAGACTGCCTGCCAACTTACCAAACGATATACTATGTATAACGGAATAACAAATATATAAAGGAATAACTGCAATTATCATCAGCAACAATGAGGTCAAGCCCAAACGCCAATGAAAATAGCGGGAACTAGAGTCTAAGACACCCAAAATCTCAAAAATAATCAGTTCGAACATGGTGAGGGACAGGGCAAATGTCACCGAAAATATTAACTGCACTGAAATGTGACGAATTTCATAGTTCTTAAACAATTGTTTAACAAAGAAAATCCAGCCGCCAGCAAAAAATAAAACCTATAAGCAAAGAACAAACATTAGCCGAAAGCTACAATCAATCACAGACCGGCATTTAAATGGATGATGACACCACTCACCTGGGAGACAAACACTATAATACAATCATTCAAAAATGCCATGGTCGTAAATTGTTTAAGATTGTTTTTCTATCAAAAATTAAGTATTTAACACGTTTGGGGCATTTTCTTTAGAAAAAAATCTGTATTTGTTTATAAAAAATTGGGAAAATTTTAAAAAAATAAACGCCAACACCTCTATAGCAAAAAAAATTCGGAAAAGTTGTAAACAAAAAAATATTAAACGTCACAAACAAATTGAAGCTGGACAGCTGTTTGAAAAAGAATGCCAGATTGAAGAAAACATTTAGGGCTATTTAGTAATAAGGTAACTCTGTTAAAATGCTTTGTTTACAACAGCTGGCAGACAACAGAGACAAGGAAATTTCACTTAAACGGCAGGTGGTTTAAAAATTAAAATGTTTAATAAATTAAATAAATATATTTTAAATAAAAAAATATAAAATTTTTTTACTTTTCTTTTAAAATTTTAATTACTTCAAAAATATTATATTAAATTATTGTTACATGACATTCCCTAAAGTTAACTTTAAAATTATAACGCCGTTTAGTTTTTCTTAAGCATGCCAATGAACTCTAGCTGTCAAAAATTATTGGTTGTGTTGTGATTAAGTTTTTGTAAATTGCCAAAGAATTTCCTCACAAACCGCAAAAAAATGTTTTAATTGTGTGAAAACTAAGAGATATTTTAAAATAAAAATAATTTAATAAAAACAAGTGCAATATTAGTTTTAAAGTGTTTTTTTATATGTAAAGTGTTTGAAGATACTTTTTGTTAAGTGTTATAAGCGGCCCCCTAAATAGACGATAGGAATCAATTTGTTTGTGCGTGCGTGTGTGTCTTTTATCTAATTACTTTGTCAAGGTTTTTCTTGTTTTCTTCCGAATTTGGGGGAAGGGAAACCTAAAAATCATGTCTTGTTACTTCCGCCAGAATTCGGATTGCGAAATAACAGTGCCCAAGTATAATGAATCTGCTACGGGTATCATCTATTATGACATTAAAGTGCGGGTGGCTCAGATTGAATGGCTGGTGGAACGTAGATATAAAGATTTTGATCAGCTCAATGAAAAGTTGGTAGAGGAGATTAGCATATCCAAAAAGCTATTACCACCTAAAAAGGTAAGTTGAGATGGGGAAATATATCTTTTTTTTTTCAAATTGTATAACAGTTTATAAGTGTTATATGCTTGGAAATTTCAATTATATGTTAATTGTTGAATTTGTTATACAAGTGCTGAAGTAATGTTTTCATATTGTTTTGTTAATTAATAACTGTTATTTAAGTTGATAAAATATAAACAAACATTAGTCATTATTGAAATACATTATGAATTTAAGAAGAATCTAATGACGATATTAGAAAATAAACTTTTCTGTTGAGCAACTTTTTTTTAGAAAAAACATCCAAAAAAAGATAATTCTCTATTGAAAACTGTTTATAGAAATAGTTCTATATAATATTATCCATATTTTTTCTGTAGAAACTGCGTACGGGATAAACTTTTCTATATAAAACGGTCCAAGAAGACTTCTTGCTTAAAACAATGTCTAGAGAAGACAATTTTCTATAGAAAACTGTCTAGAGAAGACAATTTTTTATAGAAAACTGTCTAGAGAAGACAATTTTTTATAGAAAACTGTCTAACGGAGACAATTTTCTATAAAAAATTGTTCAGAAAAGTCACATGTCTTCTGTTCTGTTCATAGAATCTACTGTTTTATAAAAAATTAACTGAAAAAGATTTTTTTTTTAAAAATGTACGTTTCGTTTGGAAGTTACGTTTTGTTAGAAATCCGTGTAAGGTAGAAACTTTCCCATTTAAGTGAAGACATGATTCAATGGTGAACTAGTAATAATCTTTGAAAACCTTCTTCTTTTTCCCTTCACAGATAGTGGGCAATAAAAATCCAGCATTTCTCGAACAAAGACGAGAACAATTGGAAAAATATCTCAAAGAACTCTTAGTATTCTTTCGCATACAATTGCCGCGAGTATTGGCGGAATTTTTGGAATTTAATAAATACGATATTATCTATTTACTGCAAGATCTAGCCAAGCTATGTAATGAAAGTGGTGATGCTTTGTTAAGTAATAAAAAAGAATTTCATTTTTCCGCTTTAGAGGTAAGTAAGCAAAAAGTAAAACAGTATACAAATTAAGCTACATTAACTAAATTTTACTATTTTCAGGTGTATGCCATAAGTGAACGTTTAAATTTACCTTGTCCCCCCGAAAGTATAGAACGAGGAAAATATGATTTCTCTCATGTGTTAGACTTTTGCACACAATTGGAGGTGATTAAAGTGACACCGGTGAAAAATAACGATACCTTTGCTAGTGATTATAATGCTGTAGATGTTCCTATAGGACGCAGTAATATAATACCGAAAAGTCTTAAATTCAATCTAAATGCTTTTCGTAATTTGCTGTGTCTAAAGATTTTCGCTTTACCTACCGAAAATATTATCGATATTGGTCTGTTGAAGCCGACTTTACAAAAGATATGTGTTCATAATACCACCATAACTTCCATTAATCAAGTCTTACTGTGCGATAATGTGCACAAAGATACCAGCATAGACATTCCTAGTGGTGAAGCTATAGCTTTAAATCGTTCTGCCACTTCAAATACCAGTACGAATAGTAATTGTGCCATAACTTCAACCTCACCCTTGTGGCGTAATATGGTGGAATTGAATTTATCGGGTAATTTATTGACACAAATTGATGAAAGTATTAGAACAGTGCCACAGATAAGAGTACTTAATTTGGAACAGAATCGTTTGAAGAGTATTAAAAATCTGGCCGAATTACCGCATTTGCAAGTGTTAAATCTTTCCATAAATGTTATAGCCGAATGTGTGGATTGGCATTTAGAATTGGGTAATTTGGTAACATTAAATTTATCACAAAATAAATTAAAAACTATTAAGGGTTTGCGTAAACTGTTGTCCCTGGTAAATTTGGATTTAAGTTGTAATCTCATAGATGATTTAGAGGAAGTGGATAATGTAGCTTGTTTGCCATTATTGGAAACTTTAAGATTAACCGGTAATCCCTTGGCTAGCAGTGTGGGTAAGTGGTTTACTAAAAAATATATATTTATAATATGGACTAAATTTCTTATTGTATTGTGATTTAATCTAGATTATCGCCCGCGTGTCTTGGCTAGATTTCATGATAGGGCTGCGGAAATTGTTTTGGATAGTGAAAAGGGTACTCATAAAGAATTGGATACCGCCTTGGTTTTGTCAGCTTTACATACCTCACGCATGAGACAGAAATCTCAACAATAACGTTAGGTTTGTAGCTTTTTCGCCCTCAATATTTTACAAAAATTTACTTTATTTATAAAAAATATATATATGTAAAATTGTTTTTTGTAAAGGGACAGCTATAAATTCCATTTATTTGTGTTACTTTTTAATGTTTTTAATTTATTATTATTTTTTTTAGTTTGTATTACTTTTATTGAGAATAAAAATTAATTGCGTGCTTAAGAGTTTACTTTCTTGTTCACTACATGGAAATCTTGCATAAAGCAAAATTTTTGTAGAGACGAAAGTAAAGTTTTAATTGGTTTTATATTTATTGATAACAAAATTCATAATTGCTTTTGTAATTGTTTGTTGCTTGGCATCAAACTGCTTTAAACTCTGCAAGAAAAAAAGAGAAATATTAAAAATATTCATTTAAAACTATAGTTTATTTCTACATATTTAATATTCAATCAATAATTATATGTTTATATTAAGAAATATTGTTAACTAAAGTATTTATTTAGAAAATTTTAATTTTCCAACTTTAACAATATTTCTTTTATGATAAATGTTTTGTGCTGTTTCCATTCTTAATATGTTTGTTGTTCTCAATGTTCACAATAAACTGTCTCAAATTTTTTTAAGTATTTCGAAATTTTTAATAATTACACATATTAATATTGTATTGTAATATTTTAAAAAAAGTTTTAGTAGTTAATTTAAAAAATATTTAGTATTTTTAGATTTTATGGGTTAAGGGTTTAAGAAAATATTAAGTTATTTTCTTTTTCATATTAATAAGATATATAATGTATAAGATATCTTCTTGTACGGAATAATAAAACAAACAAAAAACAAACAAGCTAATAAAGCTTGAAAGCTTTTAAAATTAAAAAAAGATATCTTAAATATTAAAATGTTTTTTTACTGAAACTTACCCTTCCCTCTATTGGTGGATAATTGTCTCAGTAATATTGCCAGGGTGGTATGGAAGGTAATCTTTCCCTGGCCGTTTTAGGTCATTTTCATTGCTGTTGATGATGTTGTATATGAGGATGCTGAAGATGATGTTGCTGCTGTTGTTGTTGTTGCTGTTGCATCATTTGATGATAATGTTGCTGCTCAGCAGCGGCTACTGCATCAAACATGGGTGTATGTACTTCACCTAGAAATTGTGGTGTTGGTGGTGGATTAGGATCAGCCAATTCGCCTATTAAAGGCATATCTATATCGGCTGCGTTTAAAGTATGTGGGGCCACTTCTGCCTGGCCAAAGCCTAAATGATATTGATTTTGTCCGGGCACCTGTAAATGACTGGTATTATCAACAATATGAGCATAGTGTTGTGTAGCATGTTGCTGCTGTTCCACAGGTGTAGCATCCATTTGTCCAAATGGTATGGGTGTTTGATCGGGAGCAATAGATTGTTGGGTATCCATTGATTCTTGATGTTGTCCCTGCATATTGCCTTCAGCCGGTTGCTGCTCAGTATTAACATTATCTGCTACTGTTTGCATGGGTGGTGTGGCATCAGCATCACCACCTACTTCCATATTTTGATCGGAACTACCACCTTCGGCATCAGTGCCAGCTTCACCATCACGCTTAACTAAACCCAACATATCCAGCATATTGCGTTTCACCGTATTCTCTTGAGCCACCTGTAATGAAGGATAAGCGGATTTTTGTCCACAACTAGCTAAATGATGAGCCATATTATTGCCATTGGCGGTGGAGAAACCACAAATGCAATGCATTTCATTGGGCAAAGGCATTTCCATGACATCTTTAGTGCCAGTAGAGCCCGTACAATCGCTGGTGTGCTGGAACATAGCACGTTCACAGGCAGTTTTATAGTTACACTTATTGCACTTTAAGTTACCGCTAGAAAAAGGAGGAGACAAAGAAAAGATAATACATTTTAGAAACTATATAGCACACCAAAGCTAAAAAGTTATAGTTTTGCAAAAAAACATCACTTGGTTGCAGGATTAAATAGAAAAATATTAGAGCAATTATTTTTTTCACAAACAGATGGATGAAATTATTGTCTCTTCAGATACTTACATATAATGATGTTCATTGATAATTTCCGTATTACACTCAGCACATATAGAACCATCTATAAAGGCAAAGAAATCGCCTAATTTTGATTGCACCGAAAATGGTAAAGGTTCCTTATGATGACTACGCACCTAGGATAGCGAAAAACAAAACACATATTTAAAATCTTAGTTCTTTAAGAAATCTCTACTTCCAGCAAAAACCTACCTTAGGTTGTTGTATCAACATAGAATTCCTTAACAGTTGACGTATATTTTGAGAATGTTTCAATAAACTGGGATGATGATTGGAAATGTGTTGTTTTAAAGCACCTAAAAGGTAATATGGAAAAACACGTTTAGAAAAACATTTCTGTATGAGGAAACAAATCATATACTGACCTTTATCCACAAAACTTAAGGAGCATTTAGTGCACTTAAGATTTATATCCTTTTTAGTCATGTGCTGCCTTAAATGCATGTAATAGTTCTCAATATTTGTTTGATTTATAACACCCTTATAGCAGAAACGATAGATCTGTTAAAGAAAATACATAAATTAATAAGTAAACATTTTTAAAATCAGGAAAATTTTGATTTTTTTAAATATCTGTTTAGTGAAATTTTGAATTTTTTGTGATAATTTCACTTTTCAGCGGAAAATTTTAACTTTTCGGTGAAAATGTAAGTTTTTAATGAAAATTTTAACTTTTTACTGAAAATTTCAACTTTTTGGTTAAACTTTCAACTTTTTGGTGAAAATTTCAGTTTTCAGTAAAAAATTTAACTTTTAAGTAAAATTTCACTCTTTGTGAAAAATTTCATTTTTTGGTGAAAATTTCAGTTTTTGGCGAAAATTTCACTTTTTGACGAAAATTTCAGTTTTTCGTGAAAAATTTCACTTTTTTGTGAAAATTTCACCTTTCGGTATAAATTTCCACATTTTTGGTTAAGATTTCAACTTTTTTGTGAACATTTCAACTTTTTGGTGAAAATTTCAGTTTTCAGTGAAAAAATTAACTTTTAAGTAAAATTTCACTTTTTGGTGAAAATTTCACTTTTTGGTGAAAATTTCATTTTTTGGCAAAAATTTCAGTTTTCAGTGAAAGATATAACTTTTTGGTGAAAATTTCACTTTTAAGTAAATATTTCACTTTTTTGTGAAAATTTCACATTTCAGTATAAATTTCACCATTTTTGGTTAAGATTTCAACTTTTTGGTGAAAATTTCACTTTTGAATAAAAAATTTCTCTTTTCTGTAAAACTTTTATTTTCTTGGTGAAAATTTCTACTTTTCGGTAATAGTTTCACTTTTTAGTAAATATTTCACTTTTTGGTAAAAATTTCACATTTCAGTATAAATTTCCCCATTTTTGGAGAAGATTTCAACTTTTTCGTGAAAATTTCACTTTTAAATAAAAAAAATCCTTTTTTTCTGTAAAAATTTTACTTTCTTGGTGAAAATATTTCACTTTTTGGAAAAAATTTCACTTTTGAATAAAAAGTTTATTTTTTCTGTAAAAATGTTAATTTTTGGTGAAAATTTCAACTTTTCAGTGAAAAATTTTACGTTTAAGTAAATATAACACGTTTTGGTGAAAATTTCACTTATCATTGCAAATTTCAACTTTTCGTTGAAAATTTCAACTTTTCGCTGAAAATTTTACATTTCAGTTAAAATTTCACTTTTTGGTAAAATGTCTCTTTTTAGTGAAAATTTCTTTCATTTCGATGAAAATTTCACTTTTTGATAAAAATTTATTTCTCTTCGGTGAAAATTTCACTTCACAACTTCACTTCTTAGTGAAAACTTCATTTTTAGTGAAAGCTTCACTTTTTAGTAAAAATTTCACATTTCAGTGGATTAAAAATTCACTTGTCGGTTAAAATTTGTATTTTCTTTGAAAATTCTACTTTTTTGGTGAAAGTGTAAATTTTACTTTTTACTAAAAATTTTCACTTTTTAATAAAAGTTTTCACTTTTTAATAAAAGTTTCGCTTTTTTGTGAAAATTTTAACTTTTGGTGAAAATTTCAACTTTTAGGTGAAAATTCCAACTTTTTTGTAAAAATTGTACTTTTTCAGTGAAAATTTCAAAATTTTTGGTGAAAATTTCACTTTTATCCACCGAGAGAACTCCTTTTTATGAGGAAAAAAAAAAGAATTAAGTTGTTTCTTTCTACTTACATCCAAACAGTAGGGACATTGTAAGAAATTTTGATGTTTATGATCATCATAAAAATGACGAACGGCATCACGATGCGATGAAGTCCTATAGCCACAGGCCTGGCAATAATACGGCAATTCCAACATAGAATGTTTATTTTGCAAATGAGAAGTTAAGAAATTTAAAGAATTAAAACGTTGCTGACATATCAAACAACGATAAGAAGCCGAATTAGATGATTTAGTTTCCTCCGGATGCATGATATTATTGTGTTTAGTTAAAACGGTTTCAGTGTCCATTTTCTCTAGACAAAACAAACACTGTAAATTATGATCTTTACCATCGATATTAAGATGAGAAACTAAATGTGTTTGTAATTTTTCATTCGAATCAAAAGTTGTGGCCGTATCACAAATGGGACATTCAATTTGTGTGGCATAGATGAGGTTGGTGTTGTCATCAACATCTTGTTGTTGTTGTTGTTGTTGATCATCTGTTTCACCATCAACTTTTTTGGTTTTCTTATAGGGAAACTCTTCATAGTATTCATCATGACCATCCATAATACCATAATACATTTCCTCCAAACCCCTAAGTTCATCATCTTCTTTTTCTTTCTCCTTTTCTTTTTCCTTTTTAGCCGGTTTCGAATCATGTGTGGATTTTTTCGATGATGACGATGATGATGTTGTTTCCTTCTTAGCGGAAATCGTTTCCTTTTTGCCTCCTTTAGAGGGAGTAGATTTAGAACCTTTCGAATGTTTTGTATCTTCTTCAATCTTACCCTTACTCTTTTTGCTGGCCGATGAAGAGGTGGTGGGTGTGTCATCATCTTTTTCTTTTTTAATATTTTTCACATTCACCTTGTCGGAATGAACATAATCGGCTTCATTTATGGCTAAAAAAATATATATATTTAAAACGGGACAAGATGTTAATTATTATAAATTTAAATTTTTTGTTGTTGTTGTTTTAGCAATAACTACTTGTGTTTCTATTTTAAATTTAAACAAAAAGCATAAATTTTTTAAAATTTAAAACAAATTTATAGAAAAGAAAAACTTACGTTTCAAATAATTTTTTTAAAATTTTGTTTTCGTTTCAAAAAAAAAAATCTTTAAATTTTTGTATAGTTTTCCAGAAAAAAACAAAAATTTATTGTTAAATATATATAAAAAAACAAACAAATAAGATTTTTAACAAAATTATGTTATAACATTAATAAAAAAATTATATTTAAAAAAATAATTAACTAAAAATAATAATTATGCTTTTTGTTTAACATTAAAACTATTGAAACAATTGTGGGTAGTTTTTCTGTTGTTTTGGCAACTAAAATTTAAATTCAGGTAAATATGTTTTTAATAATAATAATAATAATAAAATAATTAACATAATTTAATAATAATAGAAAAACATTTAATTATAATAAAAATTTCTGTAATTTCATTAATGAAATTTCTTATAAACAAGGTAATAAGTACATGCTAAGTGTTGAGTGGGGGGGGGGGGGGGTTTCTTAAAAACTAATTAGTAATTTCAATTAAAATCAATAATAGAATTTTGATCTATAAAAGAGGGAGGAAAAAGAAATTAAACGATAAAAATCTAAAACTTTGAAATTAGAAAAGAAAACAGGGCAACAGTATTTGAGAGATAGAAAGAGAAAATTGTATTACTTTTTTTGCAAAAGAGAAAGAGAGAGAGTGTGAAAAAGAGATAAATTTGGTTAGCAAGACTTTCTAGACTTAAAAAGAATTTCAAGAACTTTCTTTAGTTAAGCAGAATTTTTATTTAGAAACACTTTTCTAAACTAGAGTTCAAGAGACTTTTCTTTAAGAAAACTTTGCGATACGGAAAAAAAATAAATTAGAAAAGTTTTTTCCATTTAGCGAGAGAGTATTTTCTTAAAAAAAAAACTTGCTCTTTGCGATATAGAGAAAAAAGAACCTTAAGAAACATTTTCCATTTAGCGAGAGAGTATATTAAATTAGCGATCAACAGACTTTTCTTTAAGAGAGACAGAAGGGTAAAGAATCTGTAAAAAAATGTTTTATTTTCTTTTACTTTTTTCAAAAGAGAGAGCGAGAGCGAGAAAAAAGAGATTAGTTTGGTTAGCGAGACTATTTTAGAAACTTTCTAGATTTTTTTGAAGAACTTTCTTTAGTTTAGTTCATAAACTTTTCTTTCTTTAAGAAAACTTACAAAAAACAGGAGAATATTTTCTTTAAAAAAAAACCTTGCTCTTTGCGAAATAGAGAAAAAACCTTAATAAACATTATCCATTTAGCGAGAGAGTATATTAAATTAGCGTTCAACAGACTTTTCTTTAAGAGAGACAGAAGGGTAAAGAATCTGTAAAAAAAATTTATTATTTTCTATTACTTTTTTTTCAAAAAGAGAGAAAAAAGAGATTAGTTTGGTTAGCGAGACTATTTTAGAAACTTTCTAGATTTTTTTGGAAGAACTTTCTTTAGTTTAGTTCTTAAACTAGCGAACGAGAGAATTTTCTTTAAGAAAGCTTTGCGATACAAAAAAAGAATCCTTAAAAAAACCATTTCCATTTAGCGAGAAGAGTATATTCTTTAAAATGAACTTGCTCTTTGTGATAGAGAAAAAGATATCGTTAAAAAAGTATCGCCATTTAGCGAGAGATTACATTCTTAAAAAAAAACTTGCTCTTGTTAGTGAATTTGAAGATTTCTCTTTTAGAAAAATTTCTCCTAATTAGCAATGAAGATATTTTTATAAAATTTTCTTCAACCAGCGAGAATTTTCTTTAAAGAAACTTTTTTAAAAAGCGATCAACAGACTTTTCTTTAAGAAAACTTAATGGCAGACAGAAAGATAAAGAATTTGTAAAAAAACGTTTACAATCTAGAGAAAGAAACGTTTCGCTCTTGTCTGCTTGAATGATAGATTTCTCTTGTAGAAAAATGTCTTCAACTATCAATGGAGACAAAAGTTTATGCTTTAGAAAACTTTCTTTAACAAACAAGAGAGAAAGAGAGAGTGTGAGACTTCTCTTAAAGAACACTTCCTCTAGCTACAATATAGTAACCGGAATAATAGATTTCTCATGTTTTCTTTAGAACATTCTTTAACAAGAGAGAGAGACAACGTGTAAGACTTTTCTTACAGAATACTTTCTTTGGTTAGCTAGAGTTTATGTTTTAGAAAACTTTCTTTAACAAACAAGAGAGAGACAGAATGTGTGAGACTTCTCTTGACTTCTGTCTGAATGATAGATTTCTTTTGTTTGCATTAGAACCCTGATCGGCAAAGAGCTTTGTTAAGAGCTTTCTTGCACTCTTAATTCCACACGCATGTATGCTTACACAAGTATAAAAAATGATGTAAACCTGAAAGAGATCTTATATTTTATTCTCTGCCTTAACAAACAAGAGAGAGCGGATAAGACTTCTCTTAAAGAAAACTTTCTTTAGTTAACTAAAGTTTATCTTTTAAAAAACATAAAAAAAGGAAAGAGACAGTGTGTGAGACTTCTCTTAACGAACACTTTCTCTAGCTACAATAGACTTGCCTGAATGATAGATTTTTCTCTTGTATGCTTTAGAACTTTCTTTAACAAACGAGAAAGACAGAGAGAACGGGTAAGACTTTTCTTACAAAAAGAAAATTTTCTTAAGTTGGCTAGAGTTTAACTTTTAGAAAACTTTCTTTAACAAACAAGAGAGATAGAGAGAGAAAGGGTAAGATACTATAGACAAGACTATGTACTAGACAATGTGAATGTATAATGGACTAGACTATAGACACATACCCTGATAGCATGTTCTACGTACTGAAATGACCTAAATTATTCGTCCAAGGACTTTCAACCTCATTAGCAATAATACAATACTAGACTGAAGACAAGATTAGACTATGTATTAGTATGTATAAACTATAGTATAGACTGTGAACTAGACGATAGACTAAAATAGAAAGTAGAATGTAGACTAGACTGTAAACTACACTATAGACTGGACTATAGAACAGACTATGCACTAGACTCCAGACTAGATAATAGACTATGCTATAGAAAACACTATAAAATAAACTATGTAATAGAACAAGTACTAGCCTTCTATGGAATAGGATATAAAATAGAATGTAGACTAGACTACAGATTACAATATAGACTTAAGACTAGGCTATAAACTAGTCCGTTAATTAGACTATAAACTAGTATATAAACAAGACTATAAACTAGTATAAAGGTTAGACTATAAACTAGTATATAGACTAGACTATAAACTAGTATATGGACTAAACTTTAAACTAGTATATAGACTAAACTATAAACTAGTATATAGACTAGACTATAAATTAGCATATAGACTAGACTAGAACATAAACTAGTACGTAGACTAGACAAGACTATATTCCAGACTATAGACTATCTTTTATATCTCTAGCGAGTATATTTCATCAAGAAAACATTCTCTCTTTAGCTTTGGGAAGACTTCACAGATATAAAAATCCAGCAACAGATTGTAATGTCTTTGTTTTAATACAGATTTGCTTTTCGGAGACTCCTAAAGTTTGATAACATTCTTTTAAATCACATATTAGTGGCACTTGTAAACATCATCTATTTAACTCACAAAATTTGTAGGAAATGGAATATGGAACTTATTACAAAGCTCTTTATGTCATCAAACTCTATTTATATTGATTTAGAGCGAAATTTTTGAACTTTTTCAGTTTCAACGTTGTTTCCGGTTAACATTGGAAACACTTTCACTTCAAGTAGGCATTTGTTTAAGGAACACAGGTAAAGTTATAAATAACCCAAAACGATGAACCTGTTAAGTTTTAAAAACTTTAAGCCCCTAAGAAATGTTTTCAAAACATTTCTCGATGTTTTTGTTTTGGAATTACGCGAAATCACTGTTGCCCTGTTTTGTGTTTAAAAAAAGAAAAATTACTTATGATTATGAAAATTACTAACGTTTTTTCAATCTTTTAGGAGTAGTATTTGCTGGTATTTCCTTGGCATTAGCAGGCAAAATACTCCAGTCTTTAAAAGGATTAGTGGCTACCTATAAAAAAAGGAAAATACATTAATATGATTGATTATTCATTGCAAATTTGAAATTTTTTGAAAACTTACATGATATAACCTTTGCGTCAATGATTCATTACAATTGATTCTAGTCTGTTCGGCTATATGAGCGGTAATATTATTAAAAGCCTGCAAAGCATAAGTGCCAAACTGTTCACGCCAAACTAATTCATCTAAAAATTGTTGTATCATTTGACGTGAAAGTAAAGACAAAGTGTTTTGGAACATTCTGGGTACAATACGTCTTAGGTAATCCATAACGGCAGAGTTCGTATGTTTAGCTGAACTATCTGTGGCAGCAGCCTGTACCACATTCTTAAAGCCCATGGAATATAAGGTCATTTTATCCACCGTCAAATCAATACAAATAGTACTATCCTGTGAGACCCAACGTTTAAGGGGTTCCAATATAACTTGAAAACGTTTTTTATAATTACGATCAGAGTCCGATAAAGGTTCGACCGCTCTTAGACGTATAGTTTTCTCAGCATAATCTAAAACACCTAATACTTCTACCTTCAGCTGACGTTGTTGACCATCTTGAGAGGTGGTGCCAAAGGAAATGACACCTACTTCTACATACTTTTCAGGGCCACCAAGTTTTTTACATTTCTGATGAACGGCCAAGGTACAAATGGCTCTAAGCCAAGTGTAAACACCTTTAATGTAAACATTATCCACCTTGACCCATTGTACAACATTTTGTATGTTGGTTTGACAGGCCCAATGATAAATGAGCTTGAGTATGCAAGAGGGAGGATGAGGAGCCCCCTCAAAGATGGAGCCATGAAAAACGGAAACAAAACGTGTGGGACAGCATTCACTAATCCAGACATAGCCACCGGTATAGGGAAATTTAGAGGCATCGGAATAAACACCTGCAAAAGGGAATAAAAGAAACATTAAGATGAATTTATGTTGGAAAAAGATTTTCGAATAAAGATTTTGAACTTAAAATGTCTGCCGCGAGACAACAATATCTCTAAACCTACTATATTAATCAGTGTTCCTTTCCTTCCTTAACACTTACCCAATTTCAAATCATTAGTCTTATGATTGGCACATTTCTGCTCAGCCTTGAGTAAACCTTCCTGTATCAGCCATTCGGTAAATTTGTTGGGTGTCAACATTAGCACCAACTTAACCTTAGAATCCAACTTATTACGTGTAGCCGACATATCTTTGACCTTAAGCCAAGGTTTAGCCAAAACCACCAAAGATGGAAAGGTTTTACCCTGTAACTTAGTCTCCTTATTCTCCTTGGTATTTTTACCATCCTTGCCATCGGAACCAATAATCAAACCTCCTACCGCGGAGTCTTCCGAAGGACGGAAATTAGGTGCCGGAGGAGATTCTGCAGCTCCCTTAATGCCCTTCTTAGAGTCTTTGGAAGATTTGCCTTTGCCCGCTAGCGAAGAATCTTTGACATCAACCGCACCCTTCTTACCCTTAGATGGTGTTGAGCCATCAGATTTGATATTTTTACCCGCCGCCACAGCAATTCTCTTAGCCAAGGGTACATCATCATCTTCCTCATCGGAAGTTTCCAAATACACAAAGTTGGGAGCCCTTTTACGGCCCGAACGACTACCTCCCTTAGAGTTGGCATCATCAGACTTGGGTGTTTTCTTTGGCGGCAGAGTGGCCTCTTTCAACTCCTGCAGCACTTTACCCTTAAACGAATAGGCCTGAAAGACCTGGCCATTAAATAGTTCTTTGCCATCATTGGCATTAAGGGCCGTCTTTAGAGCATTTTTAATGGCATTATGCTCGTTGGCAACTCTTTCATAAGCACCCAACTGAGCCGGTGATAATTCCTCAATTAGACAATCTAAATCTAAAGTTATGTCAGTTTTAGAGATTTTCATGTTTAAACTTTAGCCGAACATATAAAAGCTGGAAAATTCAATAAATTTTTAATTTTTTTAACTATTTTTTTTACAATTTTTAAACAATTTCTCAAGCAACGCGTCTTTTTTTCACAAAATACACACTAAAGTAAAAATGGCGGCGTAATTTTCAAGGAGATGCCAGAGGGAGGTTTATAGAAATTCCTAGGTTTGCGGGAAAAAACAAAAACACCATAATAAGTTTAAAAAATTCTTGTTTATATATTAAAAACTTGCATTTTTTAAATAAATATGATTTTCATATCAAAACAAACAAAAAATAATATAATACTAAACTATTAAATAACAATTTCTTTAAGATATTTTTTTTATTATGTATACTTAATTACTATGAACAGAAAAGTCTAAAAATTCCTTACATTTTTTTATTAAAGGGGAAAATGTTTCCCATCCGGCTTCACTATTGTAATATACAACAGTGTTATCAACTTTCTGTGACGTGTTTATTCCTAGCGTTTTATTTAAAACGTCAAAAAGAAAAATAATTTTTTCGTAAAGTTAACAAAATATTTAACATAGAAACAAAATTATAATTAAAAATCTTAAACAAATGGGGTAAATAATCTACAAACGACTTTATTTAGAATTAATATTAATCGAAATGAAAATAATAATTGCAAGCTACATTCTTGCCTTTCCTTCATATAGTTGTCAACACTGAAAAAAAGTTTCATTAAACGGCATTGCCAGCTAAAAGAGTTACTATTGTGATTGAAAATAGCTTCAGTTCATCATATTGTGATTGTTTACCTTAATTTTTGCGGAAAAATGCACAGCAAAACTGAAAATCACAAATAAGAAAAAAATTTAAGCAGAAACCAGGACGAAAATGAGGGAATCCGAAAGATCATCTAGCTATCAACGCTCAAGACATAAGACTCGCTCCAAATCACGCGATAAAGAACGCAGCCGTGATACTGAACGTTATCGTGAAAGAGACCGGGATAGGGATCGTGAGAGAGAACGCAGCAGCCGGGACAAGGAACGTGAACGGGATCGTGACTATGATAGGGAAAGGGATAGAGATTATGATCGTGACTATTCATATTCATCCCGTCATTACAAGTCAAAATCAAAAAAATCCAAACACTCAAAGAAATCTAAACATCGTCGTCGCAGCCGAAGTTCTAGCACCTCCTCTACATCTTCCAGCAGTTCCCGAGATAGTCGCAGTAGCCGCAGTAGCCGCAGCAGTCGAACATCAAAATACTCTAGTTCACGTAATAGCAAGACTCGTGCGCCCAGTTCAGAAAACAATTCGAGAAGTGCTCAAACTTCAGTCAGCACTCCCGGAACAGCGGCTGTTACCAAAGCTATAGATTTAATGGATTTTAAAGTGCAAAAAGCTTTGGACACTATAGAAGAAGATACATTCGTGCCCAGATCTTTCTTTAGTACACGAGACCGGGAAGCTCCCGAGAAAAGCTCCTTGCCTACGGATAAAGTTTTTATAGACTTACAGGCGGAGACGGTAACTTTTACCATGTCTTTGGATAAATTAAAAGAGGCCAGTACTAAAGAGGAAATTTTTCATCCAAATGTAAGTTATTTTTGTTTGAAAAATACAAATAAATCTAAAATGTATACTTATCTTTTAGTTTCTGGGAGATGCTGAACAAAAACAGGATAAATGGGTGCGAAAATTGTTTCTTTATCGGCAGAAATTTATGACGGAATAATTAAACTTTTTCTTCAATAACTACTAACATAATAAATAAAATAAATTTAACTACAAGCAAGTCCAATAAAGAAAGTAACTTTCTAAGGGATTTGGTAAGTTTTTTTCTACTTTTTATGATTTAAATTTAATTTATTTCAAATCAATCAACAACAAACTTAATATTTAAAATATATCTGAGCCCGTTTTACGTGCTCTTTGCAAAGCCTCTTCAGCTGTTAGTAATTCATTTTCCGAAGGCTCTACCGGCATACCATCTTCTTTTAGTTTACCCTCTTTAAAATCTTGTATAACTTTCTTAGAATATACGGCATTAAACAAATCTAAACTGGTAAATTCCGATTGTATGACATCCGCCGCCTTATACGAGACATATGGCTTTAATTTACAGTCATCCAAATTGGGCACTATTAGCTCGGGTATTTTTTCTGGTATCTCCACATATTTACCATTCACTATCATACCCGTATCACGTACGCCTCTTTTGTCGATGGGTACCGCTGGGTTGAGCTGTGTGCGCTGAGCTTCTTTGACCACACGCGTGCCGCGTTTATTGTGTACCAAAAATTTACGGAAATTACGTTTACCTTCCAGGGTGGCTGTAGTGGAGATGGTACGTTGTTGGCTTTTGATGGCCAGTGTAAGAAGTTGTTTACAATTTTGCATAGTTTTTCTGTGAAAATTTGTTAAAATATTATTAAATAACTGCACGGCAATTTGCGTGTTTTCGTTGGTAAAAAAATGTACAGAGTACTTTTTGTTTCAATCACAATAGCGTGAAAACAGCTGTTTAAGACGCAGTTGTATTTTATGTTAGTGTAGTTGCTCATTTTATAAATAAATTACAGGTTGACGTCTATAAACTGTTCCAATTAACTGTTTTCTAACTAGAAACGAATTAGAACAGATTGGAACTGAATTAGAGCTAAACAAGAACAGAACAAGAACAGAGCAAAAACAGAACAAGAACAGAACAAGAACAGAACAAGAACAGAACAAGAACAGAACAAGAACAGAACAAGAACAGAACAAGAACAGAACAAGAACAGAACAAGAACAGAACAAGAACAGAACAAGAACAGAACAAGAACAGAACAAGAACAGAACAAAAACAGAACAAGAACAGAACAAGAACAGAACAAGAACAGAACAAGAACAGAACAAGAACAGAACAAGAACAGAACAAGAACAGAACAGAACAAGAACAGAACAAGAACAGAACAAGAACAGAACAAGAACAGAACAAGAACAGAACAAGAACAAGAACAGAACAAGAACAGAACAAGAACAGAACAAGAACAAGAACAGAACAAGAACAGAACAAGAACAGAACAAGAACAGAACAAGAACAGAACAAGAACAGAACAAGAACAGAACAAGAACAGAACAATAACAGAACAATAACAGAACAAGAACAGAACAAGAACAGAACAAGAACAGAACAAGAACAGAACAAGAACAGAACAAGAACAGAACCAGAACAGAACAAGAACAGAACAAGAACAGAACAAGATCAGAACAAGAACAGAACAAGAACAGAACAAGAACAGAACAGAACAAGAACAGAACAAGAACAGAACAAGAACAGAACAAGAACAGAACAAGAACAGAACAAGAACAGAACAAGAACAGAACAAGAACAGAACAAGAACAGAACAAGAACAGAACAAGAACAGAACAAGAACAAGAACAAGAACAGAACAAGAACAGAACAAGAACAGAACAAGAACAGAACAAGAACAGAACAAGAACAGAACAAGAACAGAACAAGAACAGAACAAGAACAGAACAAGAACAGAACAAGAACAGAACAAGAACAGAACAAGAACAGAACAAAAAGAACAGAACAAGAACAGAACAAGAACAGAACAAGAACAGAACAAGAACAGAACAAGAACAGAACAAGAACAGAACAAGAACAGAACAAGAACAGAACAAGAACAGAACAAGAACAGAACAAGAACAGAACAAGAACAGAACAAGAACAGAACAAGAACAGAACAAGAACAGAACAAGAACAGAACAAGAACAGAACAAGAACAGAACAAGAACAGAACAAGAACAGAACAAGAACAGAACAAGAACAGAACAAGAACAGAACAAGAACAGAACAAGAACAGAACAAGAACAGAACAAGAACAAGAACAAGAACAAGAACAAGAACAAGAACAAGAACAGAACAAGAACAGAACAAGAACAGAACAAGAACAGAACAAGAATAGAACGAACTAAACTAGAACTAAACTATTAAAACATAACAACACTCAATAATCCTTGTAAAAAAAACAACAAATGTTTCGAGCATTTTAATTAAGTTACACGTAATTCAACAATGTAGTGTGTGAATGTGTGTGTGAGTTTTGAAGTACAACCTTCATAATCCTTCTGACCTTAACATTAAAAATAATGTGGCAATGTAAATTACTTAATCGTACTATTATTATCATTGTCCTACACCACACTTACACACTCCTTTTTCGCCACAAACATTTATGACAAACTTACATGAACTATTGTTACAATGTACGAATTGAATGCAATCATGCATACAACAATAAGGCTTTTGGGGGAGGAATTGAAACACACACACACATAGTTCTAGTTCAGTTATAGTTCAGTTCCTGCTCAGTTCTAGTTCAGTTCCAGTTCAATTCTAGTTCAGTTCCAGTTCAATTCTAGTTCATTTCTAGTTCAGTTCTAGTTCTAGTTCAGTTCTAGTTCAGTTCTAGTTCAGTTCTAGTTCAGTTCTAGTTCAGTTCTAGTTCAGTTCTAGTTCAGTTCTAGTTCAGTTCTAGTTCAGTTCAGTTCTAGTTCAGTTCTAGTTCAGTTCTAGTTCAGTTCTAGTTCAGTTCTAGTTCAGTTCTAGTTCAGTTCTAGTTCAGTTCTAGTTCAGTTCTAGTTCAGTTCTAGTTCAGTTCTAGTTCAGTTCTAGTTCAGTTCTAGTTCAGTTCTAGTTCAGTTCTAGTTCAGTTTTAGTCCAGTTCTAGTTCAGTTCTAGTTCAGTTCTAGTTCAGTTCTAGTTCAGTTCTAGTTCAGTTCTAGTTCAGTTCTAGTTCAGTTCTAGTTCAGTTCTAGTTCAGTTCTAGTTCAGTTCTAGTTCAGTTCTAGTTCAGTTCTAGTTCAATTCTAGTTCATTTCTAGTTCAGTTCCAGTTCAGTTCTAGTTCAGTTCTAGTTCAGTTCTACTTCAGTTCTATTTCAGTTCTAGTTCAGTTCTAGTTCAGTTCTTGTTCAGTTCTAGTTCAGTTCTAGTTCAGTTCTAGTTCAGTTCTAGTTCAGTTCTAGTTCAGTTCTAGTTCAGTTCTAGTTCAGTTCTAGTTCAGTTCTAGTTCAGTTCTAGTTCAGTTCTAGTTCAGTTCTAGTTCAGTTCTAGTTCAGTTCTAGTTCAGTTCTAGTTCAGTTCTAGTTCAGTTCTAGTTCAGTTCTAGTTCAGTTCTAGTTCAGTTCTAGTTCAGTTCTAGTTCAGTTCTAGTTCAGTTCTAGTTCAGTTCTAGTTCAGTTCTAGTTCAGTTCTAGTTCAGTTCTAGTTCAGTTCTAGTTCAGTTCTAGTTCAGTTCTAGTTCAGGTCTAGTTCAGGTCTAGTTCAGTTCTAGTTCAGTTCTAGTTCAGTTCTAGTTCAGTTCTAGTTCAGTTCTAGTTCAGTTCTAGTTCAGTTCTAGTTCAGTTCTAGTTCAGTTCTAGTTCAGTTCTAGTTCAGTTCTAGTTCAGTTCTAGTTCAGTTCTAGTTCAGTTTTAGTTCAGTTCTAGTTCAGTTCTAGTTCAGTTCTAGTTCAGTTCTAGTTCAGTTCTAGTTCAGTTCTAGTTCAGTTCTAGTTCAGTTCTAGTTCAGTTTTAGTTCAGTTCTAGTTTAGTTCTACTTCAGTTCTACTTCAGTTCTAGTTCAGTTCTAGTTCAGTTCTAGTTCAGTTCTAGTTCAGTTCTAGTTCAGTTCTAGTTCAGTTCTAGTTCAGTTCTAGTTCAGTTCTAGTTCAGTTCTAGTTCAGTTCTAGTCCAGTTTTAGTTCAGTTCTAGTTCAGTTCTACTTCAGTTCTACTTCAGTTATAGTTCAGTTCTAGTTCAGTTCTAGTTCAGTTCTAGTTCAGTTCTAGTTCAGTTCTAGTTCAGTTCTAGTTCAGTTCTAGTTCAGTTCTAGTTCAGTTCTAGTTCAGTTCTAGTTCAGTTCTAGTTCAGTTCTAGTTCAGTTCTAGTTCAGTTCTAGTTCAGTTCTAGTTCAGTTCTAGTTCAGTTCTAGTTCAGTTCTAGTTCAGTTCTAGTTCAGTTCTAGTTCAGTTCTAGTTCAGTTCTAGTTCAGTTCTAGTTCAGTTCTAGTTCAGTTCTAGTTCAGTTCTAGTTCAGTTCTAGTTCATTTTTCAGTTCTAGTTCAGTTCTAGTTCAGTTTTAGTTCAGTTCTAGTTCAGTTCTAGTTCAGTTCTAGTTCAGTTCTAGTTCAGTTCTAGTTCAGTTCTACTTCAGTTCTAGTTCAGTTCTAGTCCAGTTTTAGTTCAGTTCTAGTTCAGTTCTACTTCAGTTCTACTTCAGTTCTAGTTCAGTTGTAGTTCAATTCTAGTTCAATTCTAGTTCAGTTCTAGTTCAGTTCCTATCATCGATCCTTACAGTAAGGCAATCGAACGATACCCGTCCCAAACCAACATTAAGGTGACCATACACTCACAATAAATGCATTCATTATTTACTGACTCATTCGCTCTATGCTTTGACAGAATTTTAAGAGAAAGCAAACAGACACGCATTCGATTAACAACAACAACAAAACATTAATATAAAAGAGCTTTAATGTTTGATGAAGAAAATTTACTGTAAATTGTTGAACACAAATTCAGTCAGTGGCCGGCATTAGAACAACTAACAACGTAGCGGTTAATTTCAAAAGATAAAAATAATAAATTAACGTTTATTTTGTTTCTATTTAAATAAATCCCAAATGTCTAATTAGATAGTAAACAAAAACAATTAATAACATAAACAATGTCTAACATATTAGATTCCGCCATAAATTGGCAACCGGATGATTATGTATTATTTCGTAAATGTGGTGAAATTACCATATCACCGGATATACAAAATATCGGCTTTAATTGTTTATTCTGTACGGGTGTATGTTTGCAATCCGATCTATTTTTGCAACATTTACAAGAACAACATAAAGAACAAGTTTTCAAATTGTATGAAGTGGAAAATTCAAATCTAACGGGTGAAATTTGTATAACAAACCCTAACAATGCCTCAGATATATTGTTAAATATAAGTGCTACAAATTTAAAAAATACAGTGATTACCGACAACAACGCTATTAACATTACAAATCAGTTGGCGGTAGAAGAAAATCAAGAAATTAAAGAAAATTATATAATTTTAAATGGTATGGTAAATATGCCTTCGCACGACCTCAATTTAGTAAATGAATTGACAACAAGCGATTTATTAACGCTTACCTCTGCAAATCAAGACTTCGAAAATCTTATTACACTTAATTCCTTCGAAAATCTTGCAAATAACACGACTAGCAACACTTGCAACACCTTGACCAATAGCTGTACGACTACCTTTACTCTACCCACTAACTACTGCTGCACTTCCGCCTCCCTGGCTTCACCGGATGACAATGAATATGAAATAGGCGATGGCGAAGATAGTGGTATTATGTTGGTGCAAAGTCCCGGCTGTAATAGTAGTGACGATGGTGTTTGTGGTGGTTTTAGTGATTGCATGTCATTTACTGAAGATAGCAGCAGTAAGGTATGTAAATATTTTACTTAAAATTCTATAGAAAGTGAAAATATTTGTTAGAATAGACTCGTGTTAGCTGCAGTGTGTGTCTGTGTGTGAGAAGGATTGCCAAGGGCAATTTAAATTGCTGGTTATTTTTCAGTGCTAGTTCGGTTTCAGTTTAGTTCTATTTTGGTTTTAGTTCTGTTCTAGTTTTGTTCTAGCTCTATTCTAGTTCTGTTCTAGTTCTATTCTAGTTCAGTTCTAGTTCAGTTCTAGTTCAGTTCTAGTTCTGTTCTAGTTTTGTTCTAGTTCTGTTCTAGTTCTGTTCTATTTCTGTTCTAGTTCTGTTCTAGTTCTGTTCTAGTTCTGTTCTAGTTCTGTTCTAGTTCTGTTCTAGTTCTGTTCTAGTTCTGTTCTAGTTCTGTTCTAGTTCTGTTCTAGTTCTGTTCTAGTTCTGTTCTAGTTCTGTTCTAGTTCTGTTCTAGTTCTGTTCTAGTTCTGTTCTAGTTCTGTTCTAGTTCTGTTCTAGTTCTGTTCTAGTTCTGTTCTAGTTCTGTTCTAGTTCTGTTCTAGTTCTGTTCTAGTTCTGTTCTAGTTCTGTTCTAATTCTGTTCTAGTTCTGTTCTAGTTCTGTTCTAGTTCTGTTCCAGTTCTGTTCTAGTTTAGTTTTAGTTCTGTTCAAGTTTAGTTCTAGTTCTGTTCAAGTTCTGTTCTAGTTCTGTTCTAGTTCTGTTCTAGTTCTGTTCTAGTTCTGTTCTAGTTCTGTTCTAGTTCTGTTCTAGTTCTGTTCTAGTTCTGTTCTAGTTCTGTTCTAGTTCTGTTCTAGTTCTGTTCTAGTTCTGTTCTAGTTCTGTTCTAGTTCTGTTCTAGTTTTGTTCTAGTTCTGTTCTAGTTCTGTTCTAGTTTAGTTCCAGTTTAGTTCTAGTTCTGTTTTAGTTCTGTTCCAGTTTATTTCTAGTTTTGTTCTAGTTCTGTTCTAGTTTAGTTCCAGATTAGTTCTAGTTCTGTTCTAGTTCTGTTTTAGTTCTGTTTTAGTTCTGTTCTAGTTCTGTTCTAGTTCTGTTCTAGTTCTGTTCTAGTTCTGTTCTAGTTCTGTTCTAGTTCTGTTCTAGTTCTGTTCTAGTTCTGTTCTAGGTTTGTTCTAGTTCTGTTCTAGTTCTGTTCTAGTTCTGTTCTAATTCTGTTCTAGTTCTGTTCTAGTTCTGTTCTAGTTCTGTTCCAGCTTTGTTCTAGTTCTTTTCTAGTTCTGTGCTAGTTTAGTTCTAGTTTAGTTCTGTTCTAGTTCTGTTCTAGTTCTGTTCTAGTTCTGTTCTAGTTCTGTTCTAGTTCTGTTCCAGTTTAGTTCTAGTTCTATTCTAGTTCTGTTTCTAGTTTAGTTCCAGTTCTGTTCTAGTTCTGTTTTAGTTCTGTTCTAATTCAGTTCTAATTCAGTTCTAGTTCGACTCTAGTACGCCAGCAGGTATCCCTTCACCTTTAATCCCATGATATATTTGTTTTTTGTTGTTTAATTTGCCACAAATTGTATCGTTATCAAATAGAAGGCGTAAATAACAAACTAGAAAATTGCATTTTCAATTCATTTACTATTTATTATTTATCTTTGAGTGCTTGTTTTACAAACAATATACACATAGAACAAATGGAATATAAATGAATTGCAGACAAAAGATATACAAACGTTTTGTCCAGTTGTTTAGATTCTCATAATATGAATGAATTAGTTTATTTTTTTTTTTAGTCTATTGTTTTGGCAAACAAAAATAAAATAAGAAAAAGTACATTGTAAAGAGAATTGAACAGTGTACAATGAAATTAGGCGGACAAAAGAAACATTAGAGAATTGAAATAGAAATTTTGTAAGTTACTATTAATAATAAAACCGAGCTTAAAGGAAAAAGGGTGGCATTACTGTGTAACAAGTGGCAGCATTGTTTATATTTGACTTACAGCAGTGATGTCAATGACATGTTAAATTAATTAATCTTATATTAAAAAGATATGTTTGTATGTATATTTCTTTTCAGAATAGAATTTTCTAATAGAAAATCTGTTTCAAGAAGACACTTAACTAAAAGATAACTAATAGAAGACACTTTTGAGATAGAAAACTGTTTAGAAACATATCTCAAGAAAACGTTTTGTTTAACAGTTGGAAAAGTAAACAGTCAAAAAAATTTACTTGTTCCCTTACTTTTGTTTCATAGTGTCCGAACATTTAACATTATTTTATTTAAAAATAGCATTATTTTGCATATGAGAATTATAAATTGTATTTTGTAGCTTAACTTAAAGGATATTATATTTAAAAGGAGTTCATATTCGTAGAAAAAAGATTTTAAAACACGTGTGTATAATATGGCATACAATTCCCTCTTTCAAACTATTTGTCCTCTTTATAGTTCATTCATAAATAATTAATTTATAAAGAAAATATACCAACAAACAAAATTACATAGAAAATCTACAAAAGCAAATAAATTTGATTATAATTATATGGGAAAGATACTTTCGCCGGGAACTAATAAAACATCCATAAGATAGCCATTCTTTCAGATAATATGATATTATTTATGAACATACCTAAGACAAAGTTAACAGACATTGAACTAGTCATCTAACTGGTCCTTTAGAAATAATCATTGGTCCTTTAGGCATTTTTTAGGGTTCTGTTCTGTTCCTTTTTTCAATATGAAACTGCAGTTTATAAAATTGCAATGGAATTTATTGAGACTATTGCTTGCAGGGATATACAATTAATGTACATTTTTTTTTTTAACAAAATATTGACATTGTTGCACTCAAGGTTATTTGCAAAAAAAAAAAAAAAAAAAAAAAAAACACTTTGCTTTTTTCAAATTTCATACGCTCTGACAGAGAAGCAAAGAAAACTAAAACATCCATAAAAAACTGAACAAAATATTTTTTCTAAAAATTTTTATGACAAGTATTAAAATAAACACTAAAATGAAAATAGTGCATAAAATTGTACTCTTAACATTTTAAACACATAATCTATAATGTAGTATACAATTCTTACATATTTATAAATAATATTTAAACATTTTTTTACGGAGCAACGGAAAATGTGCTGTTTAGTATTAGATGAAAAACAATTTATTTTAATAAATATTCTCCGGGGCATTTTTAAGGATATTAATATAAATGTTAATGGATATCAGACATTTTGTTATAACAATGAACCTTAAAGAGCTTTTTGTGTACTTTATTTTAAATTTCTTTGTTATATTGTTGGCATCACTGAATTAGAATAAAACTTGAACAGAACTGGAACAGAACTAGAACAAAAGTAGAAAAAAAAACTAGGACAAAACTAGAACAGAACTAAAAAGAATTAGAACAGAACTGGAACAGTACTAGAACTGAACTAGAACAGAACTAGAACAGAACTAGAACAGAACTAGAACAGAACTAGAACAGAACTAGAACAGAACTAGAACAGAACTAGAACAGAACTAGAACAGAACTAGAACAGAACTAGAACAGAACTAGAACTATAACAGAACTAGAACAGAACTAGAAAAGAACTAGAACAGAACTAGAACATAACTAGAACAGAACTAGAACAGAACTAGAACAGAACTAGAACAGAACTAGAACAGAACTAGAACAGAACTAGAACAGAACTAGAACAGAACTAGAACAGAACTAGAATAGAACCAAAACAGAACTAGAACAGAACCAAAACAGAACTAGAACATAACTAGAACAGAACTAGAACAGAACTAGAACAGAACTAGAACAGAACTGGAACAGAACTAGAACAGAACTAGAACAGAACTAGAACTGAACTAGAACTGAACTAGAACTGAACTAGAACTGAACTAGAACTGAATTAGAACTGAACTAGAACTGAACTAGAACTGAACTAGAACTGAACTAGAACTGAACTAGAACTGAACTAGAACTGAACTAGAACTGAACTAGAACTGAACTAGAACTGAACTAGAACTGAACTAGAACTGAACTAGAACTGAACTAGAACTGAACTAGAACTGACTAGAACTGAACTAGAACTGAACTAGAACTGAACTAGAACTGAGCTAGAACTGAGCTAGAACTGAACTAGAACTGAACTAGAACTGAACTAGAACTGAACTAGAACTGAACTAGAACTGAACTAGAACTGAACTAGAACTGAACTAGAACTGAACTAGAACTGAACTAGAACTGAACTAGAACTGAACTAGAACTGAACTAGAACTGAACTAGAACTGAACTAGAACTGAACTAGAACTGAACTAGAACTGAACTAGAACTGAACTAGAACTGAACTAGAACTGAACTAGAACTGAACTAGAACTGAACTAGAACTGAACTAGAACTGAACTAGAACTGAACTAGAACTGAACTAGAACTGAACTAGAACTGAACTAGAACTGAACTGGAACTGAACTAGAACTGAACTAGAACTGAACTAGAACTGAACTAGAACTGAACTAAAACTGAACTAGAACTGAACTAGAACTGAACTAGAACTGAACTAGAACTGAACTAGAACTGAACTAGAACTCAACTAGAACTCAACTAGAACTCAACTAGAACTCAACTAGAACTCAACTAGAACTCAACTAGAACTCAACTAGAACTCAACTAGAACTCAACTAGAACTCAACTAGAACTCAACTAGAACTGAACTAGAACTGAACTAGAACTGAACTAGAACTGAACTAGAACTGAACTAGAACTGAACTAGAACTGAACTAGAACTGAACTAGAACTGAACTAGAACAGAACTAGAACAGAACTAGAACAGAACTAGAACAGAACTAGAACAGAACTAGAACAGAACTAGAACAGAACTAGAACTGAACTGGAACTGAACTAAACCAGAACTAGAACAGAACTAGAACTCAACTAGAACTGAACTAAAACTGAACTAGAACTAGAACCGAACTAGAACTGAACTGAACTGAAAAATCCACAGCATTTTTTTTAAGTCAAATTTTTAATCTCTAGTCTTAGACTTTCGAAATCCGTATAAAATGAAACTAATCACATTGATAAAGTCAAATTAAAAAGTATTAACAATATAATTTACACCCTCAATTAAGACAAAAAAAATTAAAAAACTTCAAGTGAAAACATTCTACAATTTCAAGTGGTCAGATAAATAATTTCTAATCGCCTTTAACTCAAAAAAATAAAAACCAATTTCTCTGATATGAATTTATTAAGACTATATTGATTTTTTATGAGTAGCTAGTGTTTTTTTTTTTTGAGGTGATTAAAATATAATTTCTGATACATTTAAATAAACATTAATTATGTTGAAAACGTTAAGTTTCTATTTGGAAACATAAACATAGAAAAATAGTTTAAGAAATTATGCTCTAGTTAATAAATTACCCCCTACAAATGAAGTTAAACACAATGACATGCTAATACCTTTTAATTCAGTGGACACAAATGTTAAAGTTTTTTTTCTCTTAGACAGTAGTTAGGTTTTTTTTTAGTAATCAACTAAATTAATTGTTTAGTTTGTGTATTATTTGGACTAGACAAATATAAATTAAATACAATGGACTTTATTTATTATACTGAAAGTCTCTTGTTTACTATCGATTTATTTTAAATGGGACCCTGTTTTTGATAAAGTAATTTTTGGGACTTAACGGATCAATACAATTTAATGAATGGCTTGAAAATTTTATCTAGGAACTTAAAAAATTAAAAAATAATGATATTATTGTTTAAAATATTAAATAAAAAGACTACAAGTCTTAAACAATAAATATTAAAAGTGTTTAAAGAAATGTCAAAATTACACAAAACCCATAAATGTGAAATATATTTAAAATTTTTATAAAACATTTTTAAAATGTTTTCATTTTAATTAATAATTATTTATTTTTTTACAAAATGTATTTAACAAAATTGTGTTTTGCCAAATATTTATAAATAAATCAAAGAAAATCTATATTACTATGACGTTTTTCAATGAATTTTTGCGAAGAAAAAAATCATTGTGGATTCTATTAGATTTTTGTATTCAAATTTCTCTACGTCTCTGTGGAAATTTAAATATAATTTTATTGCCAAAAATATTTAACAAGTGTTACCTTTATTTTGTGTATAAGAAAATTGTAAATTTAATAATTAATTATGTCGAATTAAAATTAATGATTTAAAATGATTGCATAAAGGAAGATTAGAACAGCTGTTCAATAAAATGGATGAAAAAGAATAATATAAAACTTCTTCCTGTAGGTAAGATATTTGTACAAAAACTGGAATAGAACAGAACTAGAACAGAACAGAACAGAACTAGAACAGAACTAGAACAGAACTAGAACAGAACTAGAACAGAACTAGAACAGAACTAGAACAGAACTAGAACAGAACTAGAACAGAACTAGAACAGAACTAGAACAGAACTAAAACAGAACTAGAACAGAACTAGAACAGAACTAGAACAGAACTAGAATAGAACTAGAACAGAACTAAAACAGAACTAGAACAGAACTAGAACAGAACTAGAACAGAACTAGAACTGAACTAAAACTAAACTATAACTAAACTAGAACTGATCTAGAACTGAACTACAACTGAACTAACACTGAACTAGATTTGAACTGAACTTGAACTGAACTAGATCGGAACTAGAACTAAAACTAAACTATAACTAAACTAGAACTGATCTAGAACTGATCTGGAACTGTACTACAACTGAACTAACACTGAACTAGAATTGAACTGAACTAGAACTAAACTAGAACTGAACTAGAACTAAACTAGAACTGAACTAGAACTGAACTAGAACTGAACTAGAACTGAACTAGAACTAAACTAGAACTGAACTAGAACTGAACTAGAACAGAATTAGAACTGAACTAGAACTGAACTAGAACTGAACTAGAACTGAACTACAACTGAACTAGAACTGAACTAGAACTGAACTAGAACTGAACTAGAACTGAACTAGAACTGAACTAGAACTGAACTAGAACAGAACTAGAACAGAACTAGAACAGAACTAGAACTGAACTAGAACTGAACTAGAACTGAACTAGAACTGAACTAGAACTGAACTAGAACTGAACTAGAACATAACTAGAACATAACTAGAACAGAACTAGAACAGTACTAGAACAGAACTAGAACAGAACTAGAACAGAACTAGAACAGAACTAGAACAGAACTAGAATAGAACTCGAACAGAACTAGAACTGAACTAGAACTGAACTAAAACTAAACTATAACTAAACTAGAACTGATCTAGAACTGAACTACAACTGAACTAGAACTGAACTACAACTGAACTAACACTGAACTAGAATTGAACTGAACTAGAACTGAACTAGATCTGAACTAGAACTGAATTAGAACTGAACTAGAACTGAACTAGAACTGAACTAGAACTAAACTAGAACTGAACTAGAACTGAACTAGAACAGAACTAGAACTGAACTAGAACTGAACTAGAACTGAACTAGAACTGATTTAGAACTGAACTAGAACTGAACTAGAACTGAACTAGAACTGAACTAGAACTGAACTAGAACTGAACTAGAACTGAAATAGAACTGAAATAGAACTGAACTAGAACTGAACTAGAACTGAAATAGAACAGAATTAGAACAGAACTAGAACAGAACTAGAACAGAACTCGAACAGAACTAGAACAGAACTAGAACATAACTAGAACAAAACTAGAACTGAACTAGAACAGAACTAGAACAGAACTAGAACAGAACTAGAACAGAACTAGAACAGAACTAGAACAGAACTAGAACAGAACTAGAACAGAACTAGAACAGAACTAGAACAGAACTAGAACAGAACTAGAACAGAACTAGAACAGAACTAGAACAGAACTAGAACAGAACTAGAACAGAACTAGAACAGAACTAGAACAGAACTAGAACAGAACTAGAACAGAACTAGAACAGAACTAGAACAGAACTAGAACAAGAACTAGAACTGAAATAGAACTGAACTAGAATTGAACTGAACTGGAACTGAACTAGAACTGAACTTTTTTATTTATTAGTAATCAACTATTGCTTTCAATTGTGTTGTTTTTTTAATTTTCAAAATCTTATTTTGTTAGCGTGTTATATTTTTATTACAATTTCTCATATCGTTCTACTTAATTGCACTTTTCAGTGAATTTTAAAAACAAATGCAAAATATTAATAAATTCCTAATGTTTTAATTATTTGTCATACAACTCTTATTAATTTATTATAGAATTATTATAAAAAGTTATTTTTAAAAACGTGATAATTGTATTTAAATTAACTAAGTATTGGCAAAAACAGTTCCTTATCCCAGCATAAAACCAACTTAATTAGCAATTTTTAATACTTTTAATACTTTTTTTTAATTTCAATTGCTCTAAATATAAAATTAGATAAAAATATTTATAACTTTATAAATTAATTATTTATTTACAATTTTATAACTGTGATTTACACACGATATAAATAATTTTCATCAAAATTTGTGTAATCAGTATAATAAATTCAATATTTAACAATAAATAACTTTAGGGAATTAACAAAAGATTTATTTTATAATATGAAATTATAAAATTTAATCACTGCAACTAATATATCATAATATTTAATGCCTTTAAATATAATGTGTTCATACTAAACAATTATTTTGAAATCGATCATTGTTGTATCGTGGAAATATAACAATGAAAATATACTGTCATTGTCATTGACACCGGTCATAATTTTATTGTTTTTATATTGCAACACGTTTTTTATGGCAAATTCTTTGGATCTTTTTACATTTGCCGGCTATTGGAAGAAAATGTGTTCACACTATGATAATTTCTTTCTAATATCACTTTATGTTAAAAACTTTTTTAGATTCTTTTAGTAAAAACTCTTCTAAGATAGTAATCTATGGGAACATGTTCCTCTTAAGAAAGTTTTCTGTTAGAAAATTGTCATCGTTAGAAAGTTTTCTGTATCTTCTTAAGACTGTTTTCTATTCAAAAAATTTCCCATCAGCAAAATAATCTTCCTAAAAGTTATTGTAAAATAATGTCATACTATCAATGTAAACATTGTCTAATAAATTAGTCCTACTACGTGTAGACGCTCGTAAACAAACATTTATTTCGTCAGCAAAAATACTAAAAATTGTAAATGAATGAATTATTTGTAGTAACAATTATATTAAAGTTTTTTTTGTTGTATATATATTTATTATTGTGCAGTACATTTATTAGGCGTGTCAAAAAGTCGTCTTGAAATGCCAATGCCCGCATTTATTTCTTTATTTACAAAACAAATACAATTTTCTTGCCGGTCGTAATAATTATTTATATTTGTAAAACAGTAATTTGTTAACAAGCATCACATCTTCATCATTATTATCAAGAGTTTTCTATCTAAAGAAAGGGTGTGACAAAAAAAGTGTGTTTTAGAAGAAATGTGTTTACTTTAGAGGAAACTAGAAAATTGAGTGTCTAAACAAGGCTAGTTCAGTTCTAGTTCAGTTCTAGTTCATTTCTAGTTCATTTCTAGTTCAGTTCTAGTTCAGTTCTAGTTCAGTTCTAGTTCAGTTCTAGTTCAGTTCTAGTTCAGTTCTAGTACAGTTCTAGTTCAGTTCTAGTTCAGTTCTAGTTTAGTTCAGTTCTAGTTCAGTTCTAGTTCAGTTCTAGTTCAGTTCTAGTTCAGTTCTAGTTCAGTTCTAGTTCAGTTCTAGTTCAGTTCTAGTTCAGTTCTAATTTAGTTCTAGTTCAGTTCTAGTTCAGTTCTAGTTCAGTTCTTGTTTAGTTCGAGTTTGGTTCTATTTTAGTTCTAGTTCAGTTCTAGTTCTGTTCTAGTTCAGATCTAGTTCAGTTCTAGTTCAGTTCTAGTTCAGTTCTAGTTCAGTTCTAGTTCAGTTCTTGTTCAGTTCTAGTTCAGTTCTAGTTCAGTTCTAGTTCAGTTCTAGTTCAGTTCTAGTTCAGTTCTAGTTCTAGTTCAGTTCTAGTTTAGTTCTAGTTTAGTTCTAGTTCAGTTCTAGTTCAGTTCTAGTTAAGTTCTAGTTCAGTTCTAGTTCAGTTCTAGTTCAGTTCTAGTTCAGTTCTAGTTCAATTCTAGTTCAGTTCTAGTTCAGTTCTACACATTCTTATAGAAAACATTTTAAAGAGAACACTTTTCTATAGAAAACTTTTTAAAAAGACACATTTTTTATTGAAAACCTGTCAAGGAAAGCGCTGCCTTAAAGAAATTACTTTTTTGTAGAAAATTTTCTATAGAATCCGCATTCTTTTAAAAAACTCTCTAAAGAAGAAGAAATTTTTCTATAGAAAGTTAATGTTAACATCTCTCCAGTAGCACACCCTTTAATGCTAACGCTTACGCGTTATTTTGTTGACATTATCATCTAAATCATCGTCATCGTCACTTTACTAAAGTGACTGACTAGTGAAATTTTCTCATAATCAATTGTTATTTGTTGTTTTGACATTCTATTAGAGGTGATACCCTCCACACCCTAAACAAGTTCATGAGTTTTGTTTATAAAGTAAAAAACATAAAATATTAGTTTTTTATTGTTTTTAATGTTACTGCCTTGTAATTGCAAATATTTCAATTAAATTTTTATGTTTTATTTTTTTACAGCAATTAATTTAAAATATAACAATTAATAATTAAATTTTAATGGGATTTTTATAAAGCTAATAAGGCAGAGAAATAACAAGAAAAGTTTGGCAAATTTAAAAGAAAAAAAGCTTAATTATAATTTTTCTTTTTCTTTGTATTTTCAGTCAAGCAGTACTTATCTACAAACTTGCTCTAGTCCTTTGCCGGACTATATAACGCAAACCATAGAAACCGATAAATCTACTGATATAAAATCTTCAAAATCCCCTAAAGGAAAATATATAAAAACGGTAAAAAATTATAAATTTATCTCTTTCTCTCCCTCTCTTTTTCTTAAGTTAATTTAACAGTTCTCTTTGTAAATTGATTTTCTCTTAGCCTGCCATGCTTAAAGCTTTAAATAATAAAGACTTGATCGTATATCTGCTCGATGTCTATAGAAAAAATGAAAAACTTTGGAATCCCAAACATAAGGACTATAAATATAATGCTCATCGCAATGTGTATAGTGAACTCTCACAGCCTTTATTGCGTGAAATGAAATACTCATTAACGGGAGAGGAAATTTTTGGTATAATTTATGAATTAAGAGGACGTTATCGTCGGGAATTACATAAATTCGAAGCACGTAAGGGTAAACATAAAACACGTTTATGGTATTTTGATAAAATGGACTTTCTAAGGCAAACTATAGAAGAAAAGAGAAAGGAACGTAATAAAAATAAGGACAATGAGGTAGAAAACAGTAAAGAGCTTACAAATCGTCAAATTTTAAGTTCCTTATTAAATCTATATAGACAATATGAATCGTTATGGAATCCTCATGATATGGAGTATGATATATGTAATAAAACAAAGTTATTTGAGGAAATTTCTGAACAATTAAAAGAGAATATTAAAGTTATTATGACACCAGAAGAGTGTAAAAATGAAATACAAAAATTATGCATAAGATATCGTAAGGAATTGAGATTATTATATAAACTAAAGGGTTTGTATTTGCCTAAGCTGTGGTGTTTTGATGAAATGGACTTTCTGAGAAACGAAATGGAGGAAAAAATAATAAAAAATTTGAGAAAGGTAAGGATTTTTCATTTGGATCTTAAAAAGTCACTTTTCTTATAGATAAATGTCTAAGGGCGAGTTTTTCTGATAAAGATAATCTTCATTCTTTGGTTAAATCGGGTTTAATATATGTTTCGTGTTTTTCAGGAAACGGTAACGTTATTTATTATATTACTACCCTAAAACAATGATTTCGGAAGAACAAAAACTTATTATTTTAAGTAAATTGCCATTTTCTGATTTGTTTTGTTTTGCTTTATTTATTATTGTTTTAAATGTTTATTTAAGATTTTTCCAAAACTTTCCATTTTACAAAAGTATTGTTTGCAAAAAACAGCTGTTCATTGTTTATGTTTTTGAGTGAAAAGTTGGCAATACTAATAAAGTTAACTGAACTTAAATCTCAAAAGACTCCTTTCTGATAATAAACCCAATATAGAGAAGACACATTTGTAATAAAAACCGTTGTGCTTTTCTATTAGAAAACAAACTTAATGAATCCTTAAAATTTACTTTTTTCTAATTTTCAGGTTACCCATCCTTCTGCTAATTCGCTCAGCCAACGACACGCATTCCTCAAAGTCTCCGAAATAAACTTTGATAATTTGGAACAACAACTACAATTCATTGAAATTTATCACTCTTTTAATTCCCTCTGGGATGTAGATCATCCCGATTATAGATCAGTATATTATCGTAAAAAAGCTTTAAATGATATGCTGGAAAAAGTCAATTTAACCCTTAAACTGGAAAACTCATACAATCTAGAGCAATTAGAAAAAACACTTTATCTTTTGCGTAAAGATTTTTCACAGGAAAAACTTAAAAGATTAAAGGAAAATCCTCTAAAAGATGAAGAACACGCCAGCGGCATGTCCTTTGTTTTGTATGAAAAATTAGCACAATTTTTAGCTATAAATTTAGGACCATTTCGCTGTAACCATTGTCAGCTTATAGTGAAAACTTATGATCAATATAAAATACATAAAGCCAAACATGAGGGTACTCTACCTTTTATCTGTACATTGTGTGGTAAGGGTTTTCAAATGCCCGGCAATCTTACCATACATATAAGAAGACATAAACATGATTTTCCTTATTCCTGTGAGATTTGCAAAAAATCATTTGCCACTTCCACCGAGGTCAATATACACAAGCGTTCACATACCGGCGAAAGACCCTATAAGTGTGAATGGTGTGAGAAAACTTTTAAAACCTGGTCATTTTACGATCTCCATAGACGAACGACACATCTCAATCAATCGAATTTTCATTGCCCGATTTGTGATAAGGCCTTCTATGAACGTAATCGTTTTACGGATCATATGAATGTTCATCTAAATATACGTAAACATCAGTGTGATGAGTGTGGCAAGAGTTTTACTACGTTGGGGAATTTGAAGAAACATTGGAATTTACATGCCAATATGAAGAAATATAAGTGTCAAATATGTGACAAAAGATTTACACAAATTGCCAGTTTGCAATGGCATCGAAAGATGCAACATATGAATAGTGAAATTACAGCCTGAAATATTTCTAATTAATTAATGAAATGTCTTTTTATTTATGTTTTTTTTATAAATATATTTTTAAAGATTAGCCAGCAAAGTAGTAAATATTTAGTTTATGTTTAATGTAAACAAAAAATAGTATTATTAATTTTAATTAATTTAAGTTTTTATAAAAGTATTATTTTATATTGATTGTTAATTGTACTTAATTTAAGACTAAATGTTGTTAAAATCTTAAAACCAAATAAATGTGTGAACAAAATAAAACTACAAAACCCACGACAATTGGATCTCCGCTCCGGTACGACCCGATTCTCAATCGGCCACAGGTTGTCAATTCAGCAACAGTTGTATCAACCGGAAGTTTTTTTCCCACAGGTAAGAACATCCAGTTACAGCCAATTTGTTACAACAACAGAACTTGAAAGACACTTTTCGAATAGAAAATTGACATAAAGAATACACTTTTCATATAGAAAGCCATCTATAGAAGTCGATTTCTTAATAGAAATTTACCTATACAAGACTTTTTTAATAGAAAGCTAACACTAAGGGCGCGGTTTTCAGATAAAGATAATCCAAATTTCCAAAAATTTTCATTTTACAAAAGTATTACTTGCAAAAAACAGCTGTTCATTGTTTATGTTTTTGAGTGAAAAGTTGGCAATACTAACAAAGTTAACTAAACTTAAATCCAAAACTGAAAAAACAATCATCGATTAAAATCCGCCTAAATTTGTTTCGAGTTTAATCTAACAGCAAGTTAAGCCTACTTTAACTAAGTAGTATTAAACCCTTCCTAAGAAGAAATCATTTTAGAGAAGACACTATTCTAATAGAAAACTTCCTATAGAACCCATTTTTGTAAAAGAAAACCCTACAATAGATGGAGTTTTTCAAAAACTATAACCTTTATTTATATTTATAATAGAAAGATGAGTGTCTGGTCTATAGTATAGTCTAGTCTTTAGTCTAGTTTATAGTCTAATGTTTAATATAGTCAATAGTTTAGTTTATAGGATATTCTAGTTTATTGTCTAGTGTTTAGTCTATAGTGTAATCTATAATCTAAAGTCCAGTCTCTAATCTAATATATAGTCTAGTTTATAGACTAGTCTATATTCTAGTCTTTAGTATGGACTATTGTCTAGTCTTTATTGTTCTCTACAGTCTACTCTTTAGTATTTATTCTATTCGGGTTTTCATTTTAAAACCGACACAAAACAATTCCATAAAATTTTCAAAATATGGCAACTCTAGTTTATTTCAAGAACCGTTATTTTAAAAGCAACATAAAAATTAATTAAAAACAAACATTTTGTAAATATAAGCAAAAAGTAATTTAAATAAAAATTAAAAATATATACTTATATTTTATATTTAACTTATATTTATGCTTCTCTTGCTTATATTTTTATTTAATTTCATTATTTTTCAAAAATTTCATATTTTTTTTAGTACTCATTTTTGCAACTACTCCCTTTTACTGCTGTATTCGCTGCTACAACGTCAAACAATCTTTGCTTGAAACGTCGGCAGCGTCAATCATCCGGCACCAAAATACATCGCTGCCGCTTGATAAGTTTTCTGCCGACTTCAAAAGAAATTCTGCTACTACAAAGCAACCCTACAATGTCTATCCAGTTGGTAACTCTTTTCAGTATAGAGAATTTTTCAGTGCTGTGAAGTTGTGTCCGCTAAGAAAAAATCAAGTGAAAATAATTTTAAATTAAAATTTAAATAAATAAAATAGCCAATTTTTAAAAGAATTTAAGCAAAGAATATAAATAAAAATATAAACTTTAAAATAAATAACATATATATAAAGAAAATATAAAATTCCTAATGGAATTTGAGTTTAACTAAAAAAGTCTCAACACTAATTGGGAACAAAGCCCCAGAAAAATTTGAACAAAGTGAAAAAATTCCAGTTTTCTATAAGAAAAACCAGTTTTCAAGCAGCTACGCCTTAAAAATTAATTAAAGGAGAAACTTTATTCTTTATAAAAATACAAAATTATAGTCAATTAATTTATTTAGCTGAAAAAAATCAATAATGTCTGTGCCAAAAAATAACTTGAAAAAATTAATAACTATGAAAAATAGCTGTGGGCGTTATTTAACATCGCTCCACAATGGATTTCTTCATCGTAGTTATCAAAAACATGATTTTAAAATATGGAGTCATGGCTGAGGAATCTTATTATTATAATCATCATTATCTTCCAAAGTATAATGAAATTTTAATGACCTTTTTCAACTCTTGCTTTTGTATGTGGTTGTTGTTGGTTTTGGATTTTTCTGTATCTGGTAATTTTTTTCCAATAGTATGTATGTATTACATACAAAGAACGAAAGACCACGAAGAAACAACACCAACAAAAAAAAACTCATCATTACAATAGTTGTTGTTTTTTTATGTTACATCTAGAGTAGTATTTGTGTATGTATTCTGGAATGAAAAGAAAACGACATAGAAAAATGCACTCATTATTATATGTGTATATACATATATGAAAGTATGCAGTAAAACAACAACAAGGAGTAGATAAATTAGTCAGACACATATAAACATACTTATAGTGAGAAAAAAAAAACGAGTATGATTTTGTTAGTGTAAATGAGTTTTGTACATAACAAACCATCATAAAAAAAGGAAGTTTATTCAAGTGGATACTAGTACGATAATGGAATTTGAATGGGAGTGTTTTCCTGTTGCCATTTATTATAGAAATGCTTTGAAAAGGTAAGTCTTATAAATTTATAATATTTATTTATAGAATTAAAGTTTTTTTTGTTCAAAATTTATGTTAAAAAGTCTTTCGAAGACAATTGCTGAAATAGTTTTCATTACAGTTTTTTTTAAAGATTTCTGTAGAAAAGTTTCTTTAACAGAGAGTAAAAGAAAGTCTTCTTAAGTGTTTTCTTAAGAAAAGTGTCTTCTAATGAGTTGTCTTTACACTAGTGTTTTGTTGTTGTAACAGTTGTAACGGATAAAACTCAGCTGATACAGCTGTTGCTGGTTTGCAAATCTTTGATGGAGTATGACCCGGGTCGTTCCTGCGTGAAGTTGCATTTGTCGTGTTGAATCAGATTGGTTGTTGTAACAGGTTGGCTGTAACTGGATGTTCTTATCTGGGGAAAAAACTTTCGGTAGATACAGCTGTTGTTAAGTTGACAATCTTTGACCGATTGAGAATCGAGTCGCTCCCGAGCGGAGATCTAATTGTAATGGCAACGAACCAGATTAGTTGTGTATGGATGTTCTTTGCTAGGGTTGAACCAGATTGGTTGCTGTTGTAACAGGTTGGCTGTAACTGGATATTCTTATCTGGGGAAAAAACTTTCGGTAGGGTAAAAACTTCCGCTGGTTTGCCAATCTTGGGCCGATTAAGAATCGGATTGTTTCGAAGCGGAGATCTGATTGTCGTGTGGACGGCAGTGTTTTGTAAAGATAGTTTTCATTAATAAAGTTTTTTCTTTGGAATAGTGTCATCCATACAGTTTTCTTTATAAAAATGTTTTCTAAATACATTTCAAAGACGGTTTTATTTATGAAAGCGTCTTCTTTAGAAAGTTTTCTTCAGAAAAACTTCTTATAAAGACTGATTTTTTAGAAAAGTGACTGCTTAGAAAGCTTTTGTTTGAAAAAAGTCTGTTAAACACCGCCTCCTTTCTAAAAGTATCTTATATACCCAAGTGTTTTTGGAAAAGTATCTTCTGAGAATAATTTTCTTTAGACAAGTCTTCTAAAGATAACATTCTTCACAAAAGTGTCTTCTATAGACAGTTGTCTTTAGAAAAGTGTCCTTTAAAGTTTATTTTACTTAGAAAAGTGTCTTCTAAAGAGAATTTTCTTTAGAAAAGAGTTTTTAAAGAAGTTATCTCACAAAATATATCTTCTACCAACAGTTTCTTTACAAAAGTGTTTTAACAGGAAAGTTTTCTTTAGAAAATTGCCTTGTCAGATATTTTTCTTAAAAAAAGTAACTTGTTAAGAGAGTTTTCTTTAAGTCAGTGTTTAAAAGTCTTATACAGAAAGTTTTAAAGATTATTTTACTTAGAAAAGTGTTTTCTAAAGAATTTCTCTCACAAAATATCTCTTCTTCTGACAGTTTTCTTTACAAAAGTACTTTATGAGAAAAGTTTTCTTTAGAAAAGTGTTTTGTCGGACAGTTTTCTCTAGAAATTTGCCCGTCAACATAGTTTTCTATAGAAAACTAGCTTTTTAAGAGAGTTTTCTTTAAGTCAGTGTTTAGAAGTTTTGTTCAGAAAGTTTTCCTTAAAAAAATTGTATTTCGGTGATAGTTTCTACTGAAAAAGTGTCTTGCTGAAATAGTTTTCTATAGAAAACTAACTTGTTAAGAGAGTTTTCTTCAAGTCAGTGTTTAGAAGTCTTCTTTAGGAAGTTTTCCTTATAAAATTGTATTTCGGTGATAGTTTCTATTGAAAAAGTTTGTTGCTGAAATAGTTTTCTTTAAAAAAAATGTATTTCTTAGAAATATTTCTTCCAGAGAAAGTTTATGTTTAGGAAAGCTTCTTACAAGGACAGTTTTTTTAGAAAAGTGTCTTGAAAGACAAATATGAGGCACTATTCTAAATAAATCTCTATATATTTGGAATAGTGTTTTAAGTTTGTCTCCCGGAGACAATATTCTTTAAAAAAACCATCTTCCGTAGACAGTTTTCTTTACATAAATATGTTGTTAACATAAATTTCTTTAGAAAAGTTTGTTGTAAACGAAATGTTCTTTAAAACCAAAACAAACATATCTAATATCATTGATTAAACAATATCTTTTTCCTTTCCTCATTTTAGCTTAAATCTACCTAGAAAATCTTTTATTTATACAAATGTTCTGATTGCTACAAATGATATCTTAACCATGGGGTAAGTTTACACTTATTTTTTTTTATAATTTTATATTGTTAGGTATACCTAGGAATTCTTTTATCTTATTTCACACATCAAATGTTATCTTAAAAATAAACAAACAAATATGTTGTTATAAAATAAACAAACATTAAATAAACAACAGCTGTGGTCGGCTGGTGGTTTTGAAAGTCGTTCTCTTAAAAGATTGATTACAAGTAAACATGGGAAATATATACATAAAGATAATGTGAATCAGAGAGATTAACAAAATGTGTTTTTTGTATATCATTTCAGTTGGAGAATTAACACAATTCTTAAGACAAGCTTTAGCTGAGATCGTTGGATGTTTTCTTTGTTCAAATGTTCATCAACTTTAAAGGATTTGGATCTGGTACTTAATTTGATAAATTCTATGAGAAATCATCACAATTATAATTGCAAATTTAACTAATTGTTAACTGCTAATTCTACTCCACTTAAATGTCAACTCACTAAGTATAACAAAAAAAAAAAAAAAAAATAAAAGAAAGTTTTTTATTAACAGAAAAAAAGAAAAACTTTCATAAACAAGAGTAAAAGTATCATTTTTATTATTATATTATATATTGATAATATTATATTATTTATTATATAAGACCCTATTGGTCATTTTATGCCTTAACATAAAAAGTTTCTTTACAGATAACAACGTTGCAGAACCAAACCAATCCTAATTACAAAAATCCAACTATAAAACTTCAACAACAACTAATTTAATAACATTTTTTTGTTTTATAAAACTATATTGATTATATTGTTTATATACCTTTTTATTAAAACATTTAATTTTTTTTTTTTATCATATTAAAAACTTAATTCCCTTAATTAATTTTATAAAAAAAAACAATTATTGAAATAAAATTTTTAGCACCTAAATATCAAACGGCTTATGCATGTGAAGGTAAGAAATTAACCATAGAATGTGAACCGGGTGATTTGATAAATCTAATCAGAGCCAATTATGGACGTTTTTCCATAACAATATGCAATGATCATGGCAATATGGAATGGAGTGTTAATTGTATGTTTCCAAAAAGTTTAACGGTGCTTAATTCAAGGTAAATTTAAAAATAAATCTTCAAAATTTTTCTATAGAAAATTGACATTAACATAACAAAACTTTTCTTAAGAAAATTATTTTGACAAGAATACATATTAAGGAAATCTTTTCTTAAAAGACATTTTCTTAAGATAACTGTTCAAACAAGTAACTTTTCTATAGAAAATTGTCCAAATTAGAAATGGTTTACATAGAAAATTGTCTTAAGAAAATACTTTTCTATAGAAAAGTTTCTAAACAAAGACATTTTTCTCTTAAAATGTGTTCAAACAAGATATTTCTATAAAAAACTGATACTTTTCTCAAGAAAAATCCTTTAACAGGATTATTTTTTACAGAAAACTGTCCTGGCAACACACTTTTCCATAGACAACTGACCAAACAAGACAGTTCTATAGAAAAATACCCAAAAAAGACACTTTCGTAACGAAAACTGTCCAAACAAGACTATTTTCGAAAGGAAATTGTACTGACAAGGCACTTTTCCCAAATGCCCAAACAAGACACTTTCGTATCGAAAACTGTTCAAACAAGACTATTTTCTAAAGGAAATTGTCCTGACAAGACACTTTTCCATAGACAACTGACCAAACAAGACAGTTCTATAGAAAAATGCCCAAACAAGACACTTTCCTATCGAAAACTGTCCAAACAAGACTATCTTCTAAAGGAAACTGTTCAAAAACACTATTTGTATAGAAAACTATCCGGAGAAGACATCGTTCTAAAGAAAACTGTTAAAACAACACTTTTTCTATAGAGAACTGTCCGAACAAGACACTTTTCTAAAGAAAACTTTTCAAACAATACCCCTTTTTTATAGAAAACTGCCCAGACAAAAAAAATCCTAGAAAACAGTCCAAATAAGGAATTTTACTAAAGAAAACTGTCCTGTGTATAGAAAAAAGTTCAAAGAAGACAATTTTCTATCGAAAACTATACAAACAAGACTATTTTCTAAAGAAAACTGTTCAAAGACAGTTTTCTATAGAAAACCTTCCAAACAAAACAATTTTTTATAGAAAACTCTTTAAAGAAGACACTTTTCTATACAAAACTTTACAAACAAGAAACTTTACTGAAGAAAACTGACACTTTTCTATAGAAAACCTTCCAAACAAAACAATTTTTTATAGAAAACTCTTGAAAGAAGACACTTTTCTACACAAAACTTTGCAAACAAGAAACTTTTCTGAAGAAAGCTGACTTACAAGACACTTTCCTAAAGAAAACTGCATTCACAAGACACTTTTCTAAAGAAAACTGACTTCTAAAGAAAACTCTTCTTACAAAACACTTTTCTAAAGAAAAATGTCTTTACAAGACACATTTTTTTAAAGAAAACTGCTCTTACAAGATACTTTTTAAAGAAAACTGTCCTTACAAAACACTTTTCTAAAGAAAACTTCCCTTACAAGACACTTCTAAAGAAAACCGTCCTTACAAAACGCTTTTCTATAGAAAACTGTTCTTACAAGACACTTTTTTATAGAAAACTGCTCTTACAAAACACTTTTCTAAAAAAACTGCTCTAACAATACATTTTGCAAAAGAACACTGTCCTTACAAGGCATTATTTAAAAGAAAACTGCCCTTGAAAGACTTCTAAATAAAACTGCCCTTACAAAACACTTTTCTGAAAAAAAACTGTTCTAACAGGACACTTTTCTAAAGAAAACTGTCAATTTTCCAAAGAATAATGCGCTTACAAGACATTTTTATAGAAAACTGCTCTTACAAGTCACTTTTCTAAAGAAAACTGCCCTTACAATACACTTCTAAAGAAAACTGTCCCTACAAGACACTTTTCTATAGAAAACTGCTCCTAAAAGACATTTTTCTATAGAAAACTGCTCCTAAAAGACAATTATCTATAGAAAACTGCTCCTACATCAATCACACTTTTCTAATGAAAACTGCTCCTACAAGACACTTTTCTAATGAAAACTGCTCCTACAAGACACTTTTCTATAGAAAACTGCTCCTAAAAGACATTTTTCTATAGAAAACTGTTCTTAAAAGACACTTTTCTATAGAAAACTGCTCCTACAAGACACTTTTCTATAGAAAACTGCTCTTACAAAAGAAAACTGCCCTTTAAAGATACTTCTATAGAAAACTGCTCTCACAGAACACTTTTCTAGAGAAAACTCTTCTTACAAGACAATTTTGTAAAGAAAACTGGTACTTTTCCAAAGAAAACTGACCTTGCAAGACACTTTAATAAAAAACTGCACTGACAAGACACTTTTCCAACAAGACATTATGCTATGGAAAACTGTTCATACAAGACACTTTCCTAAAACAGAAGACTATCCTGACAAATTGTTAATCTTCATGTATTTCCCAACAGATGTGCTCATAAACAAAGTTGTAGTGTTTTGGCTACAACCAGTATGTTTGGTGATCCTTGTCCGGGTACACATAAATATTTGGAGGCACATTATCAATGCATATCGGCTTCACAAACTTCAACAACAACAAATCGTCCCAGTCCGCCTCCCTGGGTTCTATCGAATGCTCCACCTTTACTACCGAATGGTAGTAGTTCTTCAATAATAAATCCTGCCGTTTTATCGCCACCTTTGCCACCAGCCCAACGACCACAAATGCCTATACCAGGTATGGCTAATACAAATCTACCATTAGGAGGAGTTGGCAATATGCCACCAAATAGTGTGGTGCCTTCATCGCCAGGTCCACCAACTATACACACAACACTGCCGGGTGGTCGTCTAAAGGCAGGTAGTTATAATAGTACTGCTTTAAAAACACCTACACGTCATGATGGTTTACCACCACCACCGCCTTTACATCATCATCATCATTCAGCCACTAATGGTGGTCATCATCCTTCGAATGATCAGGGTAAGGAGGGGGGAGGACCACCTACTAGAGGAGGGGAACAGCAGCAGCAGCATTTGCATAAAACCGAAAGCAAAACTAGCAAAGCTCCTGTTAGTAATAACAACAGCAACAGCAATACCACCGCTCCACCCAACACTAGAATACTTACCGGTGTAGGAGGTACTGGCAGTGATGATGGCACTTTGCTAACCACCAAAACTACTACTAGAGGACAACAGCAACAGCAGCAGCAACAATCTCCTCCTACCGGCACCACCACAGCCTCTTCCCTGGGCAGTTTAAATACTACTTTAGGAGCTGGTATTATAAAATCCATTAACAACATTAATCTCAATTCTGGTTTAGGAGGAGAAGATGAAACCAATATGTTTTGTGGACCCACTAATGCACGCAATCTTTTCTGGAATATGACACGAGTAGGAGATGTTAATGTACAACCCTGTCCTGGTGGTGCTACCGGCATAGCTAAATGGCGTTGTGTTTTAATGAAAAGAATAACATTGGATGATGAAGAAGACTCTGCCAGCTCTACACAAACACCCATATGTAATGGCACATCCTGTCTCAATCTAAGATTACGTAATTTTGAACCCACCTGGCATCCTTTAACACCCGATCTAACACAATGTCGTAGTTTATGGTTAAATAATCTAGAAGTACGTGTTAATCATCGTGATTCATCGCTTATATCAATAGCCAATGATTTATCCGAAGTGACCAGCAGTAAGACACTCTATGGTGGTGATATGTTAGTTACCACCAAAATCATACAAGCCATGTCAGAGAAAATGTATCATGATAAAGAAACTTTCCCCGATCAACGTTTAAGAGAGGCCATGATTTTGGAATTGTTACAGGGTGTTGTTAAAACTGGTTCAAATCTTTTGGATGAATCACAATTATCTTCATGGTTAGATCTTAATCAAGAGGATCAAATGAGAGTGGCCACTTCATTGTTAACCGGTCTAGAGGATAATGCTTTTCTTTTAGCTGATACTATTATAAGGGAAAGGAATGTTGTGCAAAAGGTTAAGAATATATGTAAGTGTTATGGAGTTTGTAAAAACAACAGCCTTTTGGAGTAAAAATGTTATAAAATCTTTATTGTTTTTGTGTTTTTTTGCGTAGTGCTTTCCGTGCGTGTCTTGGAAACTAAAAGTATACAAAACAATGAAGTATTTCCCGATGCTGAACAGTGGCAAATAAGTGATGATAGAATAGAATTACCACGAGCCGCCTTAATCGAAAACAGTGAGGGCGGTTTAGTGCGCATAGTGTTTGCTGCCTTTGATCGTTTGGAATCTATACTCAAACCCTCCTATGATCATTTTGATTTAAAATCTGCCAGAAGTTATAGTAAGTTTTAAGGGTTTAAAAACAAGTTTCTAAATTTAATTCAATTTCTTTTCTTTCTTTTTTTGTTGGAACAGTACGCAATACTGCCATTTTAGCCAATGATAGTGATGCTTCCAGCAGCCAACAACGTATACGCATTCTAAATAGTAAAGTTATATCAGCTAGTTTGGGTAAAGGACGTCACATACAGCTATCACAACCCATTAAATTAGTTTTAAGACATTTAAAAACCGAAAATGTTACCAATCCAACCTGTGTTTTCTGGAACTATATAGATCAGTAAGTAGTTTCAAATGTTCTTCTCTATTTAAACTTGAGTTTAATATTGTTATTCTTTAACTAGTGCCTGGTCTGCTAATGGTTGTATTTTGGAGTCCACCAATCGCACGCACAGCATATGCATGTGTAATCATTTAACAAATTTTGCTATTCTAATGGATGTCATGGACGATCATACACATTCTTTATTCACCATGTTCGATGGCAATATGAGAATTTTGATTTATGTCAGCATTTCCATTTGTTTGGTTTTTATAGTGATAGCGTTATTAACTTTGAAAATATTTAATGGCGTATTTATTAAGGTAAGATCTACTAGTAGACAACAAAATCATTTAAATCGTTCGCGTAGGGGGGGTGGCCAAGGTGGTGGTGCTGGCTTAAATTTAACCGGTTCGGCATTAACTGGTTTGGGTGGTAATAGTTTGAGTGGTGGCAGCACAAGAAGACAAAATAATATTATAGAACAAACCCATGAATCTATACAAATAACAAATGCGAATAGTAATTCGAATAGTTCTTCTAATGCTACCAATAATATACAAAATTTACAACAACAATTGAATTTACAACATTTACAAAATCTTACTCAAGCTCCATCCAATTTAAATGCTAATAATTTTATACAACACAATTCTATACGTAATTCAAATCGTAATAATTTAAATGCCAATAACTATAATCTACAACAATTGCAACAACAGCAGCAACAACAACAACAACAACAGCAGCAGCAACAACAACAACAGCAAGTTGTTGCAGCAGCTGCTGCTGCCGTTGTTGTGGCGAATAATAATCAACGTAATTTACAAATGAATAATTTAAATTTAAATCTTAATCTACAACCTCCTCATACACATCATAATCATGGTCATAATCTTAATCATAATCATTTGTCGCATCAACAACAACAACAAATGGAAACTTCTATGTCTAATACATCAGCTGCTGCTGTTGCTGCAGCAGCCTCAATAGCTGCTGCTCTACAGCAACATCATAATAATGTTAATAATAGTAATAATGCTGCCACAGCAGCCGCCCTGGTCGCCCAAGCTAGCAATAATTTAAATGTTAATAATCGTAATAATAATCATAATAATAATAATAGCAATAATAATCATAATAATAGTAATAGTAATCGTATTAATAATTCCGATCCAAATAATATTATAATGCAAGGAAATATGGATGATTTACAATATAAATGGTGGTGGTGGTGAAAATATTTAAATTGTTTTCTTTTCACAATATTTTAAAATTAAATTTTTTTATAATTTTTAAGTAATTTTATGCACTTTGTTTTTTGTGATATATGTTTTAAGTAGTTTAAAGAAATTTTTTCCAATTTTTAAATTTTAGAAAATTTTGAAAAAATTCACAAAATTTTTTTTTTGTATTTTATTGTTTAAAATTTAATATTAATTGTGTAAATATTTAAAAAAAAATTAGTTTCTTAAATTTTATTTCATTTAAAACAACAATCGCTTAAAGAAAACTTTTTTCTTAAAGAAAATTTGTTAAACAAAAGTTAAATTTCTAATAGAAAACTGTGTAAAGATGTTTTTGCCAAGAGAAATCTCTTAAAAGAAGACTGTTTTTTGATAAAAAAAAGTTATTTAAAGAAGACTGTTTTTTGTTAGAAAACTGTTTTTAAAGAAGCTTTTTTAATAGAAAACTGTTTAAAGAAAACAATTCTCAAATTAAAAACTCGATAGAAAACTATCTAAAGAAAACACCTTTCTAACAGAAAACTGTCTTAAGAGGACACTTTCCTAACAGAAAACTAATAGACAACTATCATCAAAAGACACTTTTCTGATAGAAAATTGGTTAAAAAAAGAAAGAAAACTGGTTAAAGAAGACCCAATTCTGATATAAAATTGTCTAAAGAAAACTTTTTTCTAAAAGAAAATTGTCTTTTAACAAAAAACAATATTAGGAAGACACTTTTCTAACAGGAAACTGTTAGATAACTGTCTTCAAAAGAAGATACTTTTCTAAAACAAGACAGTCCTTAAGAAGTCACTTCTCTAATGGATAATTTACTGAAGAAGACATTTTTCTAATAGAAAACTGCCTAATGAAGACACTCTTCTAATAGAAGACACCCTTATAAAGTCCCTTAGTTTAGTTTAGTTTAAAAGGGTTGTATATCAATGTATACATCCACTCGGAGACCCAATGGTCCATTGTGAATCCCTTTAATAAAGAACAAGGAGAAAACAGAAGAAAACAGAAGAAAGGAGAGATGAGAAGAGTGAGATTTTCCCTCCAAAAAGAGAACAGAAAAAAGAAGTGGTCATGGAAGGGAAATCCTTAATTGTCTATTAACTGAAAATCCAAAAAGTTCCCCTAATGAAGCCCATAATGTCGCCTAGGTTACACCCTGCTACATCTCCTAGTTCATCGTGGAATCCTTTACCTAGCCATTTCAGTCTCAGACTCTGTAATCTGGGACAGTGGCATAAAATATGCTCTACTGTCTCCAGTTCTTCTTCGTCCTCACACAACCTGCAAAAATCCTGTGTGTTACCGACCCCATTACCCCTAAAGGCTCCAATTGAGCAGTGTCCGGTTATTACCCCTACTAAAATCCTTGTACTCTTCCTGTCCAATCCTAATAGCATTCTGGTTGCTTTTGGATTTAACTTCGGCCATAGTGTCCTAGAAACCCTACAATCCAGTCTACTGTACCAGGATTGGTTGGTGGTTTTTCTGAAATATTCGGAAATTAGCCTATAGTAATGACAAATGGGGGGTTTTACCGAACTGACCCTTCTATCGAGCTCCAGATCCGAGCCCTGTCGGGCCAATTCATCTGCAATCTCATTACCCTGTATGTCACAGTGTCCCGGCACCCAACACAGCCTGAGTGTGTATAACCTGACTAACCCTTCCAGGTCTCTTTTGCAGCTGTTTACCAAGCTAGAATGTAACGTTTTACACTGCAAAGCTTTAAGAGCTGCCTGACTATCAACATAAATCGTCACTTCCGACCCCCTGGTAATGTGTGTCTTAATAATATCCACGGATTTCCATATAGCCAGGATTTCCGCTTGAAAAACGCTACATTCGTCCGGAAGTCTGTAGGACACTCTTATATTGTTGTCTACCAAATAAACCCCGGCACCTGTGCCAGAGTCCATCTTGGATCCGTCAGTGAAAACTGCACACCCCTCAAACAGTACTTCGGATCCTTCCCACTCATCCCTACTAGGAATCACTATTGAGGGTGTTACTCCGAAGTCCAGGGTCGTAACCAAATGATCAGAAATACCCTCCGTACTTCCTCAATTCCTGTTAGACCTACCTCGTACAGTATTCTAGTGTGGCCTACCCGCTTTGGTCTTACTAGAGCTGATTCAAACAGTCTGAATAAGTTCCTAGCCGCTACACTCTCAACATATTTCTCAATTGGGAGCAGATTTAGAATAATATCCAATGCTGCTTGCGGTGTACTGCCCCTGGCACCTGTTATGCCGATAGAAGCACACCTTTGAGTCTTACTGAGTATTAATCTATAGCTGCATTTCCTCATTCCTACCCACCACACAGTACAACCATAGGTAATGATGGGCCTTACTACCGACGTGTAAATCCAATTTACCATGTCTGGTCGCAAACCCCAATTCTTACCAATAGAGTTTCTGCACGTGTAATAGGCATTGAGCCCCTTTTTAAGCCGTTCCTGTATATTCTTCTTCCAAGACAATTTTTGGTCGAGGAAGGTCCCTAGATACTTGGCTCCTTCCGATAATTTCAGTTCAACGCCGTCTAATCTCGGCAAGCTAAAACTCTCAACTTTATATTTCCTAGTGAAAAGTACTAGCTCCGTCTTAGATGGATTCACACCCAACCCATTCCTGTTTGCCCAGGTTGATAGATCACTTAGTGCTGACTGCATGACCTCACTGATTGTCGGGAGAAATTTACCTTTGACCAGTAGCACCACGTCATCCGCATAAGCGACTATCTTCCTACCTTTAGATTCAAAGATCCTTAGGATAGAGTTGACCGCCAGTAACCATAGTAGGGGAGATAACACTCCTCCTTGTGGTGTACCCTGGTAACTCGTTTGCGAATCCTATCATCCCTAAGGTTGAGTTGATAATTCTGCTATCAAGCATCGATACTATCCAACTCACTAGGAAATCCTGAACTCCGAGTACGACTAACGACTCTCTGATGGCCTCTATTCTAATGTTGTTAAAGGCGCCCTCTATGTCCAAAAACGCGGCTAGAGTATATTCCCTATGCTCTAAACCGTGCTCAATACAACCAACCACCTCATGTAACGCACTCTCAACCGACTTACCCTTTAGGTAGGCATGTTGAGCGTTGCTAATAAGACGGGTATCTATATTGCTCCTGAGATAAAGATCTATCAGACGTTCTAAAGTCTTCAGTATAAAAGACGATAGGCTGATAGGCCTGAAATCCTTAGGTTTCGAGTGGCATGCCCTACCGGCCTTAGGAATAAAGATTACCCTAACCTCTCTCCACCTTCTTGGAAGGTATCCCGTGAGGAGACACCTCTTGAAAATATCAGCTAGAAGTGCCAATGCGTCTTCAGGAATATTACAGAGCATGGCCGGAAAAACACCATCCGGACCCGGTGATTTATATGGGTCAAAAGTGTTCACCGCCCAGCCCAATTTGTCCCTAGTGACTATTTCATCAATATGACCAGATGAATAACTAGAAGCCCCAGGTCCTTGGACCCCCTGACTTAAGTCCCTATTCTATATCAGCACAACCTGGGAAGTGAGTTTCCATAAGTAAAGAGAGTGTCTCTGAGCTGGACTCCGTCCACGAGTTGTCTTCACGCTGAATGTAACCTAAGGCCTTGGGGTCTTTGGCTAAAATTCTACGGAATCTAGACATCTCATTTACGTTGCCAACAGATTCACAGTATTTCCTCCATGATATCTGTTTTGCTCTTTTGATCTCTCCCTTATACTTATTGAAACTCACTTTGTAGTTGTTCCAATCTTTTGGAAGTCTAGTAAGCTTTGCCTTATTAAACAACCTTCTAACCGTCGACCTTTGATCACGTAGTTCCCTGGTCCACCACTTAGGTTGCTTATGCCTACCCGGAAATCTCAACGGGCAGGATAGCTCATAGCTCTCCGTTAACACACTGGTAAATTTGTCTACAACCTTATCCAATTCGAGGGACCGCAGAACATTTATATCCATCTGCGAAAATCTTGACCGGACCCTGTTGTAGAATTTTAACCAGTCGGTTTTCCTACGGTCCCTAAAGGGTTCCTGCTTGGATTTACTCAAATTCACTGTGAAGGTAATCCGGCTATGGTCAGAGAACGAATAGTCGGTATGTACTTTCCAATCCCTAATAAGATCCTCTATAAAGTCCCTTTTCTAACAGAAAACTATCTTAAGAAGTCACTTCTCTAATGGATAATTGATTGAAGAACAGACTTTTCTAATAGAAAACTGCCTAAAGAAGACACTCTTCAAATGGAAGAAAGCCTTAAAAAGTCCCTTTTCTAACAGAAAACTGTCTTAAGAGGAAACTTATCTAATGGATAATTGATTGAAGAAGAGACTTTTCTAATAGAAAACTGACTAATGAAGACACTTTTCAAATAGAAGAAAATCTTAAAAAGTCCTTTTTCTAACGGAAAACTGTCTTAAGAGGACACTTCTTTAATGGATAATTGATTGAAGAGACTTTTCTAATAGAAAACTGCCTAAAAAGACACTTTTCAAATAGAAGAAAATCTTAAAAAGTCTTTTTTCTAACAGAAAACTGTCTTAAGAGGACACTTCTCTAATGGATAATTGATTGAAGAAGACACTTTTCTAATAGAAAACTGTCTAAAGAAGACAATCTTTCAAAAAAGAAAGACTTAAAAAGTCCCTTTTCTAACAGAAAACTGTCTTAAGAGGACACTTCTCTAATGGATAATTGATTGAAGAAGACACTTTTCTAATAGAAACTGTCTAAAGAAGACAATCTTTCAAAGAAGAAAGTCTTAAAAAGTCCCTTTTCTAACAGAAAACTGTCTTAAGAGGACACTTCTCCAATGGATAACTTTTCTAATGGATAATTGAAGAAGTCACTCTTCATATAGAAAACAGTCAGTCTTTAAAATACTCTTTTTCAGACAGGAAACTATCTATCGTCTACAGAAGTCACTTTTCTAATAGAACTGCCTTAAAAAGATTCTTTTCTAATAGAAAACTGTCAAAAGAAGATACTCTTTTTAACAGAAAACTGTCTAACGAGAACACTTTTCTAACAGAAAGCTGAAAAGAAAACTATCCTAAAAAGATACTTTTCTAATAAAAAACTGATAGAAAATTGTTTAAAGAAGACACTTTTCTGATAGAAAACTATCTAGAGAAGACTCTTTTCTAATAAAAACTATCTTAAGAAGACACTTTACAGATAGAAAACTATCTACAGAAGATTCTTTTCTAATAGGAAGCTGTCTAAAAAAGACTCTTTTCTGATAGAAAACTATCTAAAGAAGACACTTTTCTGATAGAAAACTATCTCCAGAACACACTTTTATAATAAAAAAAACTATCTTAAAAAGATACTTTTCTGATATAAAACTATCTAAAGAAGACTTTTTCTAGTAAAAAACTATTTAAAGAAGACACTTTTTTGATAGAAAACTATCTACAGAACACTCTTATATAATAGGAAACTGTCTTAAAAAGACTCTTTTCTGATAGAAAACTATCTAAAGAAGACACTTTTCTGATAGGAAACTGTCTTAAAAAAGACTCTTTTTAGATAGAAAACTATCTACAGAAGACTCTTTTCTTATAGAAAACTATCTACAGAAGACTCTTTTCTTATAGAAAACTATCTACAGAAGACTCTTTTCTTATAGAAAACTTTTTAAAGAAATCACTTTTCTAATAGAAAATTTTTCTAAAACAGTCTTTTTTCTAACATAAAACTATCCAAAAAGTCACTTTTTTAATAGAATTTGGTAATTTTTTTTTGTAAAAAAATTTAAAATTAAATTTCTTTAAATTTATAATATAAAATTATTCAAATCAATTAAAACATAAAAAACTTTTTATTATAATTTAAAATTTCTGTTATTATATATAATTTTAAGTTATTTATATCATTTAAGTCATTTAAAAAGAATAAAACTCAATTCATTTGCATTTTAATTTGTTTGTAAAAAAAATGTCCATTAATTTAATAATTTCATTATATATATTTTTTTAAATAAATAAACCAGCTATTATATGTAATAATTTTATCTTAAAAAAAAAAACCAAAAAATTGTGTGTTGTTTTTTTTATTTTTATAAAAAAAAATTCTTTAAAAAAACTATAAATCTCCACCATCACCACCAATCAACAAAATTTTATAAAAAAAAACAAAACAAATTTCTATTTCTTTAAATTTAAGCCTTAATTTTAAGTCATTTTTTTTTTGTTGTTTTTTAACATTTAAATTATATTTAAATAGTTTTATTGTTGTCGACAACTAGATTTAATAATTAAGGCTTAAATTTAAAACATAAAAACTCTTTCCTATTTCCTTGTATTTTAATTTTATTAATTGGCTTTTTTTATTTTTTGGCTGTTTTTTTTTTTTTTTTTTTTGTTTAATTTCCTTTTTTTCTACTTCTTTCTTCTCTATTACACTTTTCTCTTTACAGTCTGCCCGCACTTCTATTTATCGCAATATTTATATTTGTTTATTATTAATCGAAGTTCTATTCCTGATCGGTATAGAACAAGTCGAAGCAAATATAATATTTTGCGGTTTCACAACGGTATTTTTACATTGTGCCATTTTAACGGCCATAGCATGGTTTTGTTTTGAAGGTAAGTTTTTTTACAAATGTATACAAAACTTCTACGGGAGAAACTTTTCGTATAGAAAAATAGAACTAAACTTGGGCTCAATTAGAACTGAATTGATCTAAACTAGAACTGATTTGATCTAAACTAGAACTGAACTATAACTGAACTAGAACTGATCTAGAACTGCACTAAAACTGCACTAGAACTGAACTAGAACTGAACTAGAACTGAACTAGAACTGAACTAGAACTGAACTAGAACTGAACTAGAACTGAACTAGAACTGAACTAGAACTGAACTAGAACTGAACTAGAACTGAACTTGAACTGAACTAGAACTGAAATAGCACTGATCTAGAACTAACTAAAACTGAACTAGAACTGCACTAGAACTGAACTAGAACTGAACTAAACTAGAACTGAACTAGAACTGAACCAGAACTAAACTAGAACCGAACTACAACTGATCTACAACTAAGCTACAACTGAGCTACAACTGAACTAGAACTGAACTAGAACTGAACTAGAACTGAACTAGAACTGAACTAGAACTGAACTAGAACTGAACTAGAACTGAACTAGAACTGAACTAGAACTGAACTAGAACTGAACTAGAACTGAACTAGAACTGAACTAGAACTGAACTAGAACTGAACTTGAACTGAACTAGAACTGAACTAGAACTGAACTAGAACTGAACTAGAACTGAACTAGAACTTAACTAGAACTGAACTAAAACTGAACTAGAACTGAACTAGAACTGAACTAGAACTGAACTAGAACTGAACTAGAACTGAACTAGAACTGAACTGGAACTGAACTAGAACTGAACTACAACTAAACTACAACTAAACTAGAACTGAACTAGAACTGAACCAGAACTAAACTAGAACTGGACTACAACTGAGCTACAACTAAGTTACAACTAAGCTACAACTGAGCTACAACTGAACTGAACTGGAACCAAACTAGAACTGTACTAGAACTGAACTAGAACATAAAAGAGTTTCAAGAAGTCCAAATAATACATTTTACCTTAATCGCCCCAAGAAGATTCTTTATCTAACGAAAAAAATATCTTTTTAGCATTCCAATCCTATACAACTTTAACCACCGATGATATATTGCTAGAGGTTGATCAGACCTCAAAAGTTAATTGTTACTATTTACTCTCCTATGCACTATCATTTACAATAGTGGCCATTTCTTTGGCCATAAATCCCAGTACCTATACCGAAAATGACTATTGTGTATTAATGGAAACGAATTTTCTATTCTATGCCACATTTGTAACGCCACTAATGATATTTTTAATGGTAAGTAGGAGGAAACTTTCGCAATAATTTTCTGTTGGATTAATAAAAAAAAATTTGCTTCACAAATAGGGTGCCTTGGGTTATACTTTCTTATCGTGGATAATAATGTGTCGCAAGTCACGCACGGCTTTAAAAAATAAAGAACATACTAGATTGGCCAATGTGAGGTAAGTTTGAAGAAAGGATTTCTTTGAGAGGATTTGTTTAGATCTGGTTTTATTAAATTATATTTATTTTGTAAAATTTAGATTTGATATACGCTGTAGTTTTATATTTTTGCTGTTACTATGTGGTGCCTGGTTTACGGCCTATTTCTATTTAAGACGTTCCAAATTGGATGATGAAATGTCACAAATATATGGTTACCTTTTCGTAGGTTTCAATACCATGATGGGCATCTATATATTTGTGTTCCATTGCATACAAAATGAAAAGGTAAATGGGGGGGTCAACAAAATGTTGATAAATTTATTGTGATTTAACACGTAATTTCTAACAAATTCCAGATACGCCGTGAGTATCGCAAGTATGTAAGACAAAACTCCTGGTTGCCCAAGTGTTTGCGTTGCTCCAAAACCTCTATATCCTCGGGTATTGTGGGAGGCAGTGCCTGTGGCATGAACTCTGCTGGAAATACGGGCACCTTGAACAGCAATACAAATGCTTTAGTTTCTTCTACGGGAACTCAATTGAAAAAGTCGAAAATTCCTTTGGGAGATGCTAATGAAAATGATGAAACTGGTAATATAATCTCAGCCACTGAGGATGCCATTATGGCCTCTTCTGACTGTGAGCTAAATGAGGGTAGCAAAACACGTAGACAAGGATCTTCTTCTAATAGCAGTGCGGTGGGTGGTATAGTTGCCACAGCCGGCACCATTAAGAGTGGCATAATGCCGGGTAATTTAGTGCTGCAACATACCAACAAAACAAATGATCCCACTTTGCAGGGTCATGTGATAATGGAGCGTAATACTGGTCCTGGTACTACAGGTACTTTAAGATCTACAGGTGGCTTGCGTACCCCCAGTGCTGGCCATACTTCGCCCACCTCATCGGTTAGCTCTACACATTTAATATTTGGTCAGGGTCATAAACAACAGCAATTAGCTGCAGGCAGCATGAATGGTGTGGTACCACCGCCAACACAAGAAGCTTTTTATCATCAGCCAGATTATTATGCCTGGCAAAAGGCCAACAGCAAACAGGCAGCACAACAAGGACAAGTGAGGGACTATCATGGCTCTGGCATATCACCGCAGCAGCAGCAACAACAGTCTCATGAATTCTTCTACTGGACCCAGAAACATAATCAGGGTCACAGCAAAAAGAAACGGGGCAGTAATACTGGCTCCGACTCACCTAGTGGTTCATTGCATTCACGCAACACAGCCACTTCACAGCAGATATTGTTCTATCCTTCATACAAGAAAACAGCCATGAAACAGCCCACACCCTCAGCGCCACATTCCTACTATGCTGAGGCCTTAGATCCGGGTGCTCCACCGCCTCATTATCAGCAACAGCTGCAACAACAAAGACGACCACCACACGCTTATCAACAGCATCAGCAGCAGCAACAGTTGTCCTCTGACGATGAACAAATGGAGCATGCTGCTCATGCTCATTTGCTACAGCAAATGAATCGTCGTGGTCCTGGCCCCGGGGAATTTGCGCTCTCCCAAACGGCGGGCCCTCAACAACAACGTTACTATAGAAATAAGCATTCCAACTGTGATTTAAACCAACCAATGAGCGGCGGAGGCGGCGGCGCTGAAACCTATTATAATCAAGGTTCATTGGCCAGTGATAATGGTCCCGTATACGAAGAGATCTTAAGTAATCGTACCTCAGATGTACAACATTATAATGTCGATGATCTGTTACCGCAACATCATGACTATGAAGATGAAAGAGCCATGCAATTGGCGTATCAACGGCAACAGCAACAACACCACCAGCAGCAGCAGCGATTAATGAAACAACGTTATAATCATAATGGTGGCGGAGGTATTGTGAGTGGTCCACCTACTGGTGGTGTTATGTTACCTGGTAAAATGCCATCACGTTCTCATCATGATTATGTTGATGATTTTGAGGGTCATGAGGCTGAGAGTCCCTATACGGATGACGAAGACGACGAGGAAGAGGAGGAGGACGAAGAGCCCGATGATGAGGGTAGTGATGATCATTTACCGCCACAAAGTGACGAACGTATGCGTAGACTGATGGCTATGCAGGATGCTGATTTTCAAAGAAGGTTTCAGTAAGTAAATGAAAGCAGATTTTTAACAAGATATTTAAGATTAGACTACAGACTAGACGAATGTCTAGATTAAGGATAGTCTATAGACTAGACTATAGACTAGACTAAAGTCTAGTGTAAAGACGAGACTATAGACTAGACTATAGACTAAACTATAGACTAGACTATAGACTAGACTATAGACTAGACTATAGACTAGACTATAGACTAGACTGTAGACGAAACTATAGACTAGACTATAGACTAGACTGTAGACTAGACTATAGACTAGACTAAAGTCTAGAGTAAAGACGAGACTATAGACTAGACTATAGACTAGACTATAGACTAGACTATAGACTAGACTATAGACTAGACTATAGACTAGACTATAGACTAGACTATAGACTAGAC
>NC_060954.1:6812658-6843151 GCF_022045245.1 Lucilia cuprina
TATAGACTAGACTTTAGACTAGACTATAGTCTAGTCTATAGTCTAGTCTATAGTCTTGTCTATAGTCTAGTCTATAGTCTACTATAGACTACTATAGACTAGACTTTAGACTACACTATAGACTAGACTATAGACTACATTATAGACTAGACTAACGACTAGACTCAAGACTTGACTATAGACAAGGCTACACTCAAGACTAGAGCATTTACTAGACAATAGACTGGTCTATAGTCCAGACTACAAACTAGACTAAAGAAGAGAATATACTGTAGACTAGACTATGGACTAGACTTTAGACTAAACTATAGACTAGACTACAGACTATAGATTAGACTATAGACTAGACCATAGATTAGACTATAGACAAAACTATAGACAAAACTATAGACTAGACTATAGATTAGACTATAGACTAGACTATAGACTAGACTACAGACTATACTAAAGACTAGACTATAATCTAGACTATAGAAGAGACTGTAAACTGTATAATACCCTAGATTATAAACTATATTCCTGACTTTGATCAATTTTTGTAACTTTTCCCTTCTCTTAGGCGTCAACTACGTAAAAATGCCCAAGCCAATGAGCAAACAGCAACCGGGCCACCCAGTTACAATGACTATCATGAACCGCAGTATCCCTTGCCACCAGTACAACCACAACAGCAACTGCAGCAGCAACAACAGCCGATAACGGTTTTTGGGGTAAGTAGCGGTGCTGGTGGTTCAGTGCGTAGTTTCAAAAAGACTACAACTGCCAACGGTAGCCGCTTAGCTGTTAATGAATTATTTGCCACAACTCATGGTCCACCATTGCCACCGGCCAATCAACATCCCATGCAAAAGAAACAACAACAACAGCAGCAGCAACAACAAATATCACCACAATCAGTCAATAATATGCCAGTAGTGGGACGTAATATATCAGCCATGTTGGATGAAAATAATACTGTGAGATGTTATTTAGAGCCTTTAGAAAAGTAAAACAAAATAAAAAAAAACCGATTTAAATTTAAAACATTTTATATACATTGATTAATATATAATATATTATATATATAAAAAGACAGACATTAATTATTACATGTTTAAAAAGGTGTATTTATTAAAGAAAAAGCAAATAATTTAATTAAAAAAACAAATATAAAAAGAAACTGATTGACAGACAAACAAAAACAAAAAGTGTTAGTTAAGCTATAAAATTTAATTATATTAACAAACTAAAAAAGAAAAGAAAAAATCTCCTTCCTTTAAAAACAAATAAACCCAAAAAAACAAAAACAAAATTCCTTTAAAAAGCAACTTTAAACTCCTGGCTCTACAATAAACTCCTTTTTTTAATGTGTAGTAGAGGCAAAGCAAAAACCGCGCATTAAATGTAATTTTCAATTGACAACAAAAAAAAAATTAAAAAAATTTATAAAAAAAAGAAATCTATAACATTATACTTGTAAGCTAAAGAATACTTTAAAAGAAATGATATATATATATAATATAGATATATATAAATTTAAAAAATATTAAAAAAAAACTAAGAAACATTTGTATTTTTAAGATGAAAAAAAAGAAAACCTGCTATAAAAAAATGCCATTTTGTTGACAATTAGATTGATATTTTTATATATATATAAAAAAAGTAAACTTTAAAATATTTATTTTGTTTTTATGTTTTATATTAAATGCAATAATTATAATTGATTTTTTTTTCTTTAAATAAAAAATTTTTTTGATTAAAATAAAAATTTTCACTGAAAAAAATCTTAAAACCAAAACTAAAACCTTTAGCTGTACTTGTCTATCAAGATCTAACGCCACACATCCCCCCCCCATCGCCCCTCTAAATCCCTGTAAAAATTGCTTAGTTGTATAAGAGTTTAGAATTTTTGTTAAATTTAAATTTTTTTTAAGATTTTTTGTTTTCTTTTTTTTTTTTTTGGTTTTTTATCAAATTCTTTATTATTTTTTTTCAAACAGCTTTAATGTATGAATTTATTATTATTTTATTTTTAATTTTTGTTTAAAAAAAAAACTTTTGTAAAAGGTGTCTTTTTTCATTATTTTTTATATTTTCATTATAATTATTATTATATAATTTTTTTTTAATTAACAAAGACTTATTAACATTGTGTTAGGTTATGCTTTATTATTCTCTATAATATTATATTTTTTTTTATAATTAATAACGAAAAAACAAAAACAAAATTAATTAAAAAAAACATAAAACACAAATGTAAACTTTATGTAAATTTATAAAACTTATATTAAAAAAAAATGAAGAAGTAAAAAAAATAAAAAAATGAAAAAATTTAATAAATGTGTATAGTATGAAATGAAACTAATAATAAAAGAAAAACTAAAAGTGTTTTATTTACTAAAACCTAAAAACAATCCTCCAACCAGGGGCGTAAGATAGTTCCCAACCGAGGGCGTAAAATAGTTACTGTTGAATGAAAGCAAGAAGGTTTAGGTTAGATTAGCAGGCTGTCCCCTGCTGTTCGAATTAGGGACACACTTGGGTCCATGTTGTGATCTCTTTGTGATACCTGAAACGAGAAAGAAAACGTTCGGCGTATTATTACACTTCGACCCAACTACTCTGGTTTCCTATCTAAACTATAAAGGAGTCTATACTTCGGATGTGTCAGCCTCAGATAGTTCCGTTAAGTAATGCATGACATTGGCTCCTAGTAGATTCAATCTATTCTCCGCTTGGGCAGGACACTGGCAGAGGAAGTGAACAGTACTCTCTTCTTCCTCTTCGTCTTGACAGCTCCTGCAGAAGTCATTACTAGGAAGGTCTAGTCTTCTAGCATGGAGACCAAAAGGCCAGTGGCCAGTCACCACTGCAATTAAGTTCCTTAGATTTGCTCTCGGAAACTGAATTAGGATTCGTGATCTACGTCGGTCATACGACGGCCACATGATCCTCGCCAGTCTACAGATAGCCTCAATCGACCATCTGTCAGGAAGTGAACAGTACTCTGTTTTTCCTCTTCGTCTTGACAGCTTCTGCAGAAGTCATTACTAGGAAGGTCTAGTCTTCTAGAGACCAAAAAGCCAGTGGCCAGTCACCACTGCAATTAAGTTCCGTAGATTTGCTCTCGGAAACTGAATTAGGATTCGTGTTATACGTGCGTCATACGACGGCCACATGATCCTCGCCAGTCTACAGATAGCCTCAGTCGACCATCTGTGTTGTGCAAGCTCGTGGAGTTTTTCACGAATCGAGCGTCTGCAGCTTGAAAGCGGAATGCCAACAAAATTTTCGGTGTACTGTGTTGCTAATGAGAAACCCACTTTCACAAGAGAATCCGCGATGGTATTACCAGGTATCTGTCGATGACCTGGAATACAATACAGTCCCACTGTGGAATGTTTCGCCATCTCGTTTAGACATGTCCGGCATTCTAGGACCAGGTGTGATGTTGATATTGAAAATTTCCATAGATAGTTTAACAATTAAGGAATGTGAACAACCTTTTCTCATGAGAGACTAAGATCGCCAACAATCGTTTTCACCAATCGGTTCTTCTCAGTTAAACGAACAACTAACAAGGATTTACTGCGATTTTACACGTGTCCCTGCTACAACAACAACATTACATTAAAACTTCAATCTACTCCAAGTGCTGTTGTGGGGATAGTCGCTTTAGCAAAAACGACATAACCTCAAATTGGGTTCTAACTCCAACAACAGAAGAGTATTTAGAAACAAGCAGAATACACACAATCGTAAAGCATTAAAACGAAATGGAATTGCTTCTTTTTCTTACGATTCAGTTTTTTTATTGGAATATTGATTACATTCATAGCTTTTGCTATAAAAACCAACTGTTCCGGCTTAAATATAAGTAAAATCTGACAAAATTTCGACGACTAGAAGACATAATCTCTTGATTAAGTTTTAAACTCATAATATGCAGGCGATAGAACAATTTTAATCAAATTCATATATAGTTAGCAAACTAGTATTAAGTCTTTTTAATATCCAAATACTAACATTAACTCATCTATATTTCTCTTTAAATCACCCAAAATACTTTGCCCCCAAACATTCCTTAAAAACGCTTTATCTTTTAAAAAAATTACACAAAAATTAACTTTTTATTTTCATTTGCCCACTGTGTGAGATTAGAACTTTTAATTTAACGTTCATCACTCCACATGAATGTCAACAGCATTGCCATACATTTGTTTATAAATAAGAGTGGCAACTTTACTGTTTTGTTTACATTTTTTCTACATCCTGTGGCAAACTCAACAACCAACAGCTGGTCAATTGAGTCATTATTTTTTTTTCGCATTTATTAGAAAAATAAGTAAATAATAGCAAAATAATTAAGAAACTATAAATAATTTATTATAAAACACAAACTATGACCGATTTTCAATGGCCCTGGGAATATAGTTTTCCACCATTTTTTACGTAAGTTAAAAAAAACGAGGAAATAAATCAAATCTAATAAAATCTTTATTTCTTCAGACTCCAGCTACATGAAGAGACTCGCCAGCAGCAGCTTAATGTTTGGTGTGATTTATTCCTTAAATACCTCAAGCATATTAACAAATTTACCGTTAATATCCATGAAAATACTTTTCCTTTATTTAACAACGAGACGTTGAATCGTCGACTAACGCCCGAAATGATTTTACAGATTTTGGAAAAATTACAAAGTACTAGACATGCCCATCCCCTCGATAAGAAACGTCATGAATGGCAAGTGTATTGGCATACGCTGGATGAGTATGGTAATATGATATATGATTGGATATTGGAAACGGGACAAGCTAATAGTGTTTGTACATTATATGAGATAAGTCATGGTGATAGTTCAGAGGGTAAAGGATTTTATAATATAGACGAAGCGGTACTGCTGAGCGTTTTAAGACAATTGGAGGAAAAGGGTCGTTGTGAGGTCATAGAAATGGATGGTAGTTATGGTGTTAAGTTTTTCTAAATTTTTTTTTAATAAATTAACAAACAAAATACCCTCCAAAGTTTGTGTAAGTTATTTATTGTTATGGGGGATTTTGGTTGTTGTTGAGGTAAATTGTGTCATTTTATTTATAACAAATAAGTTATCCTAAAATTTTTGTAAAATCGTTCCATAAATAGCTAAGTTACTTGATGTTTTGTTTTACGTGCAGAAAATCTTTGTCGTTTGCGGTTGTAGTAGCAATTGTGAACACAATGTAAAAAATTCTCCCTCTCTTATTGTGAAAACAACTCTGTATTTACCTCTACTTTCCCTCCAACATATGGCATCACTTTTGTTTATGCCGCTCTTTTTGTTGTTGTTGCTGTAGTTTTTTTTTGGTATGTAAATTTTGTTTGCTCCAAAAATGGCTAATTTTGTAAGTATTTATAAAAAATTTACCTAAATATCCTTTAAATTTATATAAATTATTGAAAAATAGGCTCTAAAGGTAGAGGAAATCATAAATGATGTAAATAAATTCCACTTAGTGACATTGGAACATGCTGCTGAAATTTCTCCCTTGGTGCATGATCGGTCAATTGGCCCCGATTTGGATTTGAAAGATTACAAGGAAAATGAAGAACCTAGGGATCGTTTAAGAGAAGAAAATGATAATATAAAAAAAGATCTAACAAAAAGTGATAAGAATGAAATCAATAAAAAGAAAACGCCGGCAAAAGAGAAGCCACAACAGAAAAGCCCCTCCGCTAAGGAGGTGGCCAACAAAGAGCCCAATAGTTTGCATGTAAGTAGTATAAACATTCACTGATTTACTGTTTTTTTAATATTCAAACTTAGAGTTTAGATTTTCAAACCATCAACTCTAGTATTCTGCTTAAAGAGGCAGAGGAACAACGTAAACGTTCCATAAGGCAAAAAATGATCGAATTGCAAGAGAAACACGCGAGCCTAATGCATCAAACCTTACAGCCTTTGGAGGAAAAACAACAAGAGGAACGTCGTAAATGGCTGGAAAAGAAAAGGCGCAGTGATTCTCAAATCCTACAGCAGGCAGAACAGAAATCCTCACAAGAACTTAAGGAACAAGAGCGACAATTGGAAAATTTACGCCAGCAAACACAAAAACAATTACAATTGATTTTCTTTCAAGGCATATCTCAATATCAAATGAAATTTCGCAATAAATATGAGGCCATCGTTCATCTGTTAATGTCCATAGACAAACAGGCTTTAATGTCTTGTGCTGAGTATAATAAAAAGCTCAAGGAACTGATACAAATGTTTGAGCAATTGATAGGTAAAATAAAATCCGGTGAATGTGGACCCACAGAATTGAAAACGGCCGAAAATTTATGCAAATCTTTAGAAGACTTAGAAATAAATATATTGGAAGCTTGTAAGCAGGAGAAAACGAAACTGGAAGAGAAACAAAGGGAACAGCAAAAGCAAGAAGAGGAAAGAGTTAAACAGGAACAGGCACAGCAGACACAAAAGTTAGCTGAACAACAGCAGCAGCAACAACAACAGCAGCAGCAGCAACAAACACATTTAGCCAACCCAACACAGCAAATAACCCCTAATGAGCCTGCTAAAGCTGCAACTGTTGCCACAACTAGTACCACCGATGGAGGTGGTGGCAATACTGGTTCCTCTTCACAATTCGTAAGCTCCGAACGTTTTGAGTTCTATACGAAAATCAATACTTTCTATCAGGAAAAAGTCGAAAGAGTTAAAGTCCTGCAATCGGATGATTCTATGAAAAAATATCGTTTTGATTGTCAGAAGAATATAAATATACCGGTCAATGCTATTTCAGCTGTTAGTCAGCAGCATATACAAGATAAATATGATAAACTATTCTCATTTGTAAGCACACAACCGACTTTGGGTCGTGATTATTGCATACTTCTAATGGCCAAAAAATTTGTGGGTCAGGGGGAGACCACCATTTCCAGTAATCCTCAAGCCGCGTTTCCTGTAGCCTCAGTAATTGTTTCGCTTTGGAAAAGTATACCTGAATTTGGTCAACTATTTTTGGCATATGTCTTCAAAGAATGTCCCTTCCTAGTGCCCTATTTTATACCCCAAAAGAAGGGACAAACTATAGAGGAATATTCTAAAATATTAGGCTATCGCATGACAGAGGGACAAATTGAGTCTCAGGACATGTATTTAAAGAGACAAACAGGTGTAGCCCGCCTCTATGCTGCTGTTATGATAACATTAGGACGCCAGCAAGATGGTCCTGCCCATCCTTATGGCATAGAACATGCTTGGCGCTGGCTAACGAATTTTATAGCTCTCGATCCTTTACCCGATATTTGTGCTACTTTAATTATGGAAATCTTACAAATAGTGGGCAGTGATATGTGGTCTGCTTATGGAAAACAATTTGTTAAGTTATTGGTGTATATACAGCAGCAATATTTTCCCAAATTATCGGCAGTGGATGAAGGTGGTCCGAAAGCGCGACTGGAGTTGTTATTGGGGAAATTTTTAAGAGAAGGACAAATACAAAAGCCTCAAGGCATATTGCCGCAAGGATTTTGGTAAGAGCTTTTTTTTAATTATTTATAATATATATACAAACAAAGCAATTATTATTGCAAAAGTAAATAAACAATACCCAATATCGAAAGGGGAAAAAACTAAACTGTACAATGTACTAAAATCTTGAAAATTTCAAACATTTATTCTGCGTTTTATTGAGCACAAACATAAATTACTTTCTGTATTGAAAACTAATACTATGGAAAGCTAAACAGTACAATGTACTAAACTCTAAAAAAAACTTAATTTATTATTAATTTTATTGAGCACAAAGTTATATTGTCTTCGAAAATTTGAGTTTTATTGAGTACAAAATTTAATTACGTTTTATTGAATTTAATAACATCTCCGAAAGTCGTTTCTAGGCTAAATTATTGAGCACAAATTTAAGTAAACTTTTATCTTGGTAAATTTTTATTTTTCACTAATTGCATATAATTTTTATACACTCACTTCAAATTTTATTATGAAATTGATTATTTTTTTCTTGTTCAAACTGTTTATAACATTTTGTTTTTCATTTTTTTTTAATTTGTTTAATTTGCAAACTATTGTGTTTTTTTTTTCTTTCAACCATTTGTTTTAGTTCCATCAATTTAAACTTGAGTTAAATTATACATATATATTTCGTTAGTATTATATTTCCTGTAGCGGGTTCTGTTTTTTTTTTATAAAAATGGAAATGTGTTTTCCTAAGCGAACAAACAAAAGTCTTTAATCTTCCTCGTCCTCATCTTCCAGATCTAAGTCGTCAAGTTCATCGGCCAAACCCATAAATAGATCCTTATTAATGGGTGCAGCATCCGAGGCAGGTGCAGTTGAACCATCAGCCAGAGCAGCTGTAGCAGCCGCTTCTTCCTCCTGTTCAGCTTTAGCTATAGCATTGGCTTGTTCCGTTAAACGTGTCTCCGAAGCCACGGTACCACTACCATCCGCTTCTTGAGCCTCCAAAGACAAGGCAGCCAAATCCAATTCTTTGTATTCCACTCCCTCTTCTTCTTCGTCACGATTGTACATTTCGAAGGCGGCATCACCCTCCTCCATGGGACCATCATCCACCAAATCGGGATTAAAGCTAAACATTTCTCTACCCGAAATGCCAAACTGTTTACCCTTGCTATAGTCATTCTTTTTGCGTTCTTCATCGGCTGCCAATTTGTCTTTCTTTTCTTGGACTTTGCGTTTCTTCCAGGCCAAGAAAGTTTCCAAAGTGACTTTGGTGGTATTGGGACCCAAAGCGGCTCTTTCTTTTTCTATCAAATCTACCAGAGACAATTCCGACGGTTTATTTTCCTCCATTTTCTTTTTGTCCTTCTTTAGGACATAACCTTGAGGCAAAGCATGACGGTAAATACATTTTTCTCCGTTTGGACATTCCCAAAACCAACCGTATTTGGATTTTTCAACCGCTTCAAGGAAGTATTTACAAATCTTTAACAAGAAAATAAAAATATATTAGCAAAAGTTTATCCCTACAACAACATTTAACACATACAATATCTGTAGTAGGTCTCTTCTTTTCTCCGGCATGCTTTTTGTCCACAACTTCCTTAAGTTTGGCATCATCCCAATTTCTCATGTCGTCTTCGCCATCATCACGCATATCCACATAAATCGAACGTTTCTCAACCTTATTTTCTACAGCCAAATCGTGAGAGAATTTACATTTGTCACCCTTGGTACAGAGACCCTGTTTGAAGAAGGCACATACCACCGATTTGGGATCAGTGCCTTTTTCAACTTTTTGCGTTTGCACTGGCTTGAAAATGGACGCCAACTCCTTCAACTCTTGCAATTTCTTCTCCTTTTCATCCTTCTTTTTGTTGGCATCTGTTTTGGGATGATGACCACCACTCTGCACTTGTTTGGCAACTTGTTGTATGAACTTTTGTTGTTTTGCGCCCTTCTTATTCTTTAAACCGAAAGTCTTATCCTGTTTTAAAGATTATTAAAGAAATGTTTAGTTGTCAAGGTTTTTTATTTGTTTTTGCTTTCTTTCTTTATGGTGGAAATAATTGGAACATTTTTTCTGCTTATATTGAGGTTATGTTTTCATATTAGGTGTAGTCTGCATGGGGTTTGTTTTCCTTTTCGTTTAATATTTGTTTTTGTCCTTACCTCGATAACTTTCTCCTTTTTCTTTTGTTCAGTTTTTTTACTAGGTCCAGGAGCCTTTTTAGGAGGCATTTTTCTAGAGTATTATTAACGTAAACACTGGATAAAATTTATAGAAATTCACAAAGTTGAGGAATTTTTGTGCTCGTGTACAGCAGAGAGCGGCTGCGTTGAAAACTGTCAAATATGACAACAGAATTTTTTTGTTTAAAGAGATGCCATATAGTTTATAGTCGTTTAGTGGAAGTGATGCCATAGGTTTAAGTAAAAACCAGGGTTTGGAAAACTAATATTTGTTATTTTTATAAAACTCATTTAGAGTCTTAGTTTTGACTACAATATGTACAAATATTTGTGTTCTCTAACCAGTTGCGGGAGTTATATGTCGTCTCCTTTGTTTTGTTTAGCAGTAATTGTTAAAAAATTTGTATCGTCTAATGACCTTTCCACTTAATCAATTATTTACCACTTATGTTGACAATAAAATCATTTACAAATCAGAAATTTCTACTGGTCATGGTCATATTCACTAATCTAATTACCCGAAAGATTTAAAATTTCATTTACAGCTTTAAAATCCATGACCTTCATAACCCAAATCTCATTAAAATTTCTACGCAAACACCTCGTTCTTTAAATGATGATTATAAAAGCCTCACTCATTAATAGCATCTAACTGTGTTATAAATGTTCTTATACATAACATTGACATTAAACATTGACAAATACTAGATTATCTAAAAAAACAACCTTGTAACTTACTACATTATCGGTGATTATGTTTACTTCAAGGTCATGTATTTTCTTAGTTGTCTATGTCCTTGTCATTTGTGGTCACATTAATAATAATTATTATTTTTATTGTTTAGGTCTCATTCAAGTGGAAATCTATTAAAAAATATGTTTGACATTTACTAACGACATCTGCCAAAATCATATGGTTTGGATAAATTTAGGAATATGTTTTTTTAATGTGTTTAAAACCAATGATATAGAATTTCTTAGTGTCTTTCTTTTAGGGGCAGGAAACCACATTGTTATTAAGTTGTAATCAAGGCTTTAATGCGTACTTATAGACTAGACTATAAACTAGACTATAGACTAGACTATAGACTAGACTATAGACTAGACTATAGACTAGACTATAGACTAGAGTATAGACTAGACTATAGACTAGACTATAGACTAGACTAGACTATAGACTAGACTATAGACTAGACTATAGACTAGACTATAGACTAGACTATAGACTAGACTTATAGACTAGACTATAGACTAGACTATAGACTAGACTATAGACTAGACTATAGACTAGACTATAGACTAGACTATAGACTAGACTATAGACTAGACTATAGACTAGACTATAGACTAGACTATAGACTAGACTATAGACTAGACTATAGACTAGACTATAGACTAGACTATAGACTAGACTATAGACTAGACTATAGACTAGACTATAGACTAGACTATAGACTAGACTATAGACTAGACTATAGACTAGACTATAGACTAGACTATAGACTAGACTATAGACTAGACTATAGACTAGACTGTAGACTAGACTATAGACTAGACTATAGACTAGACTATAGACTAGACTATAGACTAGACTATAGACTAGACTATAGACTAGACTATAGACTAGACTATAGACTAGACTATAGACTAGACTATAGACTAGACTATAGACTAGACTATAGACTAGACTATAGACTAGACTATAGACTAGACTATAGACTAGACTATAGACTAGACTATAGACTAGACTATAGACTAGACTAGACTATAGACTAGACTAGACTATAGACTAGACTAGACTAGACTATAGACTAGACTATAGACTAGACTAGACTATAGACTAGACTATAGACTAGACTAGACTATAGACTAGACTATAGACTAGACTATAGACTAGACTATAGACTAGACTATAGACTAGACTATAGACTAGACTATAGACTAGACTATAGACTAGACTATAGACTAGACTATAGACTAGACTATATACTAGAATATAGACTAGACTATAGACTAGACTATAGACTAGACTATAGACTAGACTATAGACTAGACTATAGACTAGACTATAGACTAGACTATAGACTAGACTATAGACTAGACTATAGACTAGACTATAGACTAGACTAGACTATAGACTAGACTATAGACTAGACTATAGACTAGACTATAGACTAGACTATAGACTAGACTATAGACTAGACTATAGACTAGACTATAGACTAGACTATAGACTGGACTATAGACTAGACTATAGACTAGACTATAGACTAGACTATAGACTAGACTATAGACTAGACTATAGACTAGACTATAGACTAGACTATAGACTAGACTATAGACTAGACTATAGACTAGACTATAGACTAGACTATAGACTAGACTATAGACTAGACTATAGACTAGACTATAGACTAGACTATAGACTAGACTATAGACTAGACTATAGACTAGACTATAGACTAGACTATAGACTAGACTATAGACTAGACTATAGACTAGACTATAGACTAGACTATAGACTAGACTATAGACTAGACTATAGACTAGACTATAGACTAGACTATAGACTAGACTATAGACTAGACTATAGACTAGACTATATACTAGACTATAGACTAGACTATAGACTAGACTATAGACTAGACTATAGACTAGACTATAGACTAGACTATAGACTAGACTATAGACTAGACTATAGACTAGACTATAGACTAGACTATAGACTAGACTATAGACTAGACTATAGACTAGACTATAGACTAGACTATAGACTAGACTATAGACTAGACTATAGACTAGACTATAGACTAGACTATAGACTAGATTATAGACTAGACTATAGACTAGACTATAGACTCGACTAAAGACTAGACTATAGACTAGACTATAGACTTGACTATAGACTAGACTATAGACTAGATTATAGACTAGACTATAGACTAGACTATAGACTCGACTAAAGACTAGACTATAGACTAGACTATAGACTTGACTATAGACTAGACTATAGACTAGACTATAGAGCAGATTATACCTTAACTATAGACCATACTACCGAGTAGAATGAAGGACAATCTGTTGACTCTAGATCAGACAAAGATCACACTATAATTTGTATATTACATTCAATACTATAATATTTAAAAATTTCATGAAATACATTCCCCTCCTCGAATTCCTTAAATTCTTATCAAAGTTGTCATTGCCATTTTGACAACTCTTATCTTAAGCCCGTTCTTGTGTTTTTTTGGTTAAAATATAAATTTTTATTTATTTTCCTGTTAATACTGCGACCACCCATCATCATGAAGATAGTCAAATGCGTTGCAAATGTGTGATGATAAAATAAGCTACATGGGGCATAATCGTAAAACTGTCTTTTTAAATTCCAAAAAAAAAAACTCAACAGAAAGGAATTAATATTTGACATAAAATCTACAAACAAATACTTTATTATCAAGTATTATTGTTTCTATAAGAACAACAAACATACGCTTAAAATTGTCTCATCACAGATCACAGAATACACATATAAACTGACATATTATAAACACATGTCAAAATAAGAATTTTATTTGTTTTCGCTTAAACATACAAAAATATTTATTATTTTTTTGTTTTTTTTTTTTGCATTTTAATGTTTTCTTAAGTGTTTTAATCAATCATTATGTGGTGTATAAGAAATGTATGTCTATTAAATTCTCTAGTTATTTTGGGTGGTTCCTACAAGTATTTAGCCTTTTTTTATTAAAGTTTTATAAAAACAGCCATCATCCATCAATTATAATGTTTTTTATTATTGTTTATTATTTAATAATAACAAAAAGTAATCATTTAAAATCATAAAGATTTTTTTCTTTGAATTTTATTTTGATATATTGATTAGTTTTGCTTTAAAACTTTAACATTTATTGTATTAACACTTTTTTAATGGCAAAATGAGATTATAGTCCAGCATTAAGTCAAGACTATAGACTAGACTAGACTATAGTCACGACTAAAGACTTGACTGTATTCCAGACTATAGACTACACTATAGTCCAGACTATGGACTAGACTATAGTCCAGACTATGGACTAGACTATAGTCCAGACTATGGACTAGACTATAGTTCATACTGTAGTTCAGACTGTAGTCCAAACCACATACTAGACTGTAGTGCAAACTATATACTAGTCCATAGTCTGAACTATAGACTAGACTATAGTTCAGACTATGGACTAGACTATAGTTCATATAATAGTCCAGACTATAGACTAAACTATAAACCGGAAGAAATACTAGACTATAATCCAGACAAAATACTAGACTTTAGTCCATACTATAGACTAGACCATAATCCAGACTATAGACTAGACTACAGTGTAGACTACACTACAGTCCAGACTATACACAAGACTGTAATCCACACTATACACCATACTGTAGTACACACTATAGACTAAACTGTAGTCCAGACTATAGACTAGACTGTAGTTCAGATTATAGACTAGACAGTATATAGACTTGACTATAGACTAGTATATAGGCTTGACTATAGACTAGTCTATTGACTTGACTATAGACTAGTCTATTGACTTGACTATAGACTTGACTATAAACTAGTCTATAGACTTGACTATAGACTAGTCTATAGACTTGTCAATAGACTAGTCTATAGACTTGACTATAGACTAGTCTATAGACTTGACTATAGACTAGTCTATAGACTTGACTATAGACTAGTCTATAGACTTGACTATAGACTAGTCTATAGACTTGACTATAGACTAGTCTATAGACTTGACTATAGACTTGACTATAGACTAGTCTATAGACTTGACTATAGACTAGTCTATAGACTTGACTATAGACTTGTCTATAGACTTGACTATAGACTTGTCTATAGACTTGTCTATAGACTTGTCTATAGACTTGTCTATAGACTTGACTATAGACTTGTCTATAGACTTGACTATAGACTTGTCTATAGACTTGACTATAGACTTGTCTATAGACTTGTCTATAGACTTGACTATAGACTTGTCTATAGACTTGACTATATACTAGTCTATAGACTTGACTATATACTAGTCTATAGACTTGACTATAGACTAGTCTATAGACTTGATTATAGACTAGTCTATAGACTTGACTATAGACTAGTCTATAGACTTGACTATAGACTAGTCTATAGACTTGACTATAGACTAGTCTATAGACTTCACTATAGATTAGTCTATAGACTTGACTATAGACTAGTCTATAGACTTTACTATAGACTTGTCTATAGATTTGACTATATACTAGTCTATAGACTTGACTATAGACTAGTCTATAGACTTGACTATAGACTAGTCTATAGACTTGACTATAGATTAGTCTATAGACTTGACTATAGACTAGTCTATAGACTTGACTATAGACTAGTCTATAGACTTGACTATAGACTAGTATATAGACTTGACTATAGACTAGTCTATAGACTTGACTATAGACTATTCTATAGACTTGACTATAGACTAGTCTATAGACTTGACTATAGACTTGTCTATAGACTTGACTATAGACTTGTCTATAGACTAGTCTATAGACTTGACTATAGACTAGTCTATAGATTAGTCTGTAGACTTGACTATAGATTAGTCTATAGACTTGACTATAGACTAGTCTATAGGCTTGACTATAGACTAGTATAGACTAGTCTATAGACTTGACTATAGACTAGTCTATAGACTTGACTATAGACTAATCTATAGACTCGACTATGGACTAGTCTATAGACTTGACTATAGACTAGTCTATAGACTTGACTATAGACTAGTCTATAGACTTGACTATAGACTAGTCTATAGACTTGACTATAGACTAGTCTATAGACTTGACTATAGACTTGTCTATAGACTAGTCTAGGCTTGACTATTGATTATACTATAGACTAGACTACTTACTAGTTAAGTCTATAGTCTAGTCTAATCTATAATCAAGTCTATAGTCTAGTCTATGCTTTAGTCTTGAATATAATCTTTACTACTATTGACTAGACTATAGTCCAACCCATTTCATAGTATAACTGCACTAGTAGTTTAAAGTTTTAATTAAAACAAATATTTCTCTTAAGTAAACTAAATATAATTTTACTAATTCACTTAACAAAAATCCTTGACCTTGTGGCGTATTTAAACAGCAAAAAAAAAAAAAAAAGATACAATAACAAATATTAAAAAAAAGCAGAGAAATCGTGTTTATTGTTGTAGATTTTACGCGATCTTTTGACCAAACATGTATGTAGTATAACATACAGCATAAAAGTAACCAACCAGACAATTTATTGTAGTTGTCTGTTAAATGTTTAAACATACAACAACAACAATATTAAACAGAAAAATAACAACCAAAGATGAAGAAGTAATATTCACGTTTTTTTCTTTCTTTTTACACATTCGAAAAACAATACCAACAACAATGACAATCAAACAATTAACGTTTGTTGTAAATAATACCAATGAAAAATCCAGCGTGAAATTTACAAAGCATACAAGCAACATAAACATATGAATTAAAGGGAAATAATTGTATATAAAGGGGAAAAAAGAAAGATACGACCGAAGACTAACTATGAGTAAAATAAGTCATAAATCTTTAAAATACTATTTAGTTTACATACTCGTTCGTGTTGCTCAGAGTTTTAACCTTTTTGTTGTTTGTTAACTTGCCCAAAGGTCAACGATAAAGTGTTATTTCTGTTCTGGTAATTTTCTTCACGAATACTTTATGATTGTTTTTCTTTTAAATTTTATTTAATTGTTTATATGCAAATATTTTTTAAATGTTTTATAGAAAATTCACAGCGTGTAAATGTGTAAACATGTTTCGGCAACACGTGCTATTTGTAGGACACATATGATGTTGGAATAGAATAAAATACATTTTTCTTGTAATCGGGTTTTAATTTTTTTGTCAGTTCTTAGATTTATGAAAGGTTTTTTAGATTACTTAATCTACTAAAAACTTGAATATACTCTAGTCTATAATTTTGACTAAAGTCTGGACTATAGTCTAGTCTATAGTTTGAAATATAGTCTAGTATGAACTATAGTCTGGACTATAGTCTTGTCTATAGTCTGGATTATAGTCTTGTCTATAGTCTGGACTATAGTCTTGTCTATAGTCTGGATTATAGTCTTGTCTATAGTCTGGACTATAGTCTTGTCTATAGTCTGGACTATAGTCTTGTCTATAGTCTGAACTATAGTCTGGACTGTAGTCTTGTCTATAGTCTTGTCTATAGTCTGGACTATAGTCTGGACTATAGTCTTGTCTATAGTCTGGACTATAGTCTTGTCTATAGTCTGGACTATAGTCTTATCTATAGCCTGGACTATAGTCTTGTTTATAGTCTGGACTATAGTCTTGTCTATAGTCTGGACTATAGTCTTGTCTATAGTCTGGACTATAGTCTTGTCTATAGTCTGGATTATAGTCTTGTCTATAGTCTGGACTATAGTCTTGTCTATAGTCTGGATTATAGTCTTGTCTATAGTCTGGACTATAGTCTTGTCTATAGTCTGGACTATAGTCTTGTCTATAGTCTGAACTATAGTCTGGACTGTAGTCTTGTCTATAGTCTTGTCTATAGTCTGGACTATAGTCTGGACTATAGTCTTGTCTATAGTCTGGACTATAGTCTTGTCTATAGTCTGGACTATAGTCTTGTCTATAGTCTGGACTTTAGTCTTGTCTATAGCCTGGACTATAGTCTTGTTTATAGTCTGGACTATAGTCTTGTCTATAGTCTGGACTATAGTCTTGTCTATAGTCTGGACTATAGTCTTGTCTATAGTCTGGACTATAGTCTTGTCTATAGTCTGGACTATAGTCTTGTCTATAGTCTGGACTATAGTCTTGTCTATAGTCTGGACTATAGTCTTGTCTATAGTCTGGACTATAGTCTTGTCTATAGTCTGGACTATAGTCTTGTCTATAGTCTGGACTATAGTCTTGTCTATAGTCTGGACTATAGTCTTGTCTATAGTCTGGACTATAGTCTTGTCTATAGTCTGGACTATAGTCTTGTCTATAGTCTGGACTATAGTCTTGTCTATAGTCTGGACTATAGTCTTGTCTATAGTCTGGACTATAGTCTTGTCTATAGTCTCGACTATAGTCTTGTCTATAGTCTCGACTATAGTCTTGTCTATAGTCTCGACTATAGTCTTGTCTATAGTCTCGACTATAGTCTTGTCTATAGTCTCGACTATAGTCTTGTCTATAGTCTCGACTATAGTCTTGTCTATAGTCTCGACTATAGTCTTGTCTATAGTCTCGACTATAGTCTTGACTATAGTCTCGACTATAGTCTTGACTATAGTCTGGACTATAGTCTTGACTATAGTCTGGACTATAGGTTTGACTATAGTCTGGACTATAGTCTTGACTATAGTCTGGACTATAGTCTTGACTATAGTCTGGACTATAGTCTTGACTATAGTCTGGACTATAGTCTTGACTATAGTCTGGACTATAGTCTTGTCTTTAGTCTGGACTATTGTCTTGTCTTTAGTCTGGACTATAGTCTTGTCTTTAGTCTGAACTATAGTGTATTCTATAGTCTGTACTATAGTCTGCACTATAGTCTAGTCTATATTCTGGATTATAGTAGAGTATATAGTCTGGATTATAGTCTAGTCTATAGTCCAGTCTATAGTCTTGGTTATATTCTAGTATTTAGTCTAATCTGTATAGTCTAGTCTATATTCTGGACTGTACTCTAATCTATAGTCTGGATTATAATCTAGTCTATAGTCTGGATTATAGTATAGTCTATATCCTGGATTAGAGTCTATTTTATAGACTGGAGTTTGGTCTATAGTCTAAAATATGTCCAATATTTAATTTTACTATTTTACTTTTAAACATACACCGATACACCTTATATCATCGACACTTCCTTTCCATTTCTTGTTCTATAATTGTTTTTTATTCTTCTTTTTATCACAATCTTTTAATGTCTTCTGACCATTTCCTACAGTCTGGTCTTTATTGATGTTTCCATCATTAGCAATTACCACACACCTTTAAACTGTTAATTGTTGTTATTGTTGTTTGTTTTTGTTTTTTTTTTTTTTTTGATGTCGTCTCCCCAAGTAGAGAGTTCAATGTAATAAAATTTCCTCCTGCTCTATTTACATGCTTGACTTAATTCAATTTAAATTTTTCTTATTAGTTTTGTTGTTCCTGTTGTTTTGTCTTTCTGATGGCAGTTGTGGAAAATCAAGGTGGTCTCTTCTCTCCACATACAAACATATATTAAGTAATTCAGAACAAAAAAGGAAGAATGAAAGAAAGAACATTTCTGTGGCGCTTTAAATTGATGATAATCTAAATGCCGCCATGTTTTTTTTTCTTTGGAGAATGATCTGCTTTAAATATTTTCTGTTTGTTTTTTTTCTTTACTATAGACCGTACAAAAGTGCCACTTAAAAGAGAATGATGCGAGAATGGTTAAGTAAAATGTAGATTTAAAACGAAACCTATAACCTACGTTAAGACTTGAGCTATAACAAGACTATATAGCAGTCTAGTGTATTGTTGTCTATACATTATTGTTTGGATAATAGTCAAGTATATAGTCTGGACTATAGTCTACAATAGTATGGACTATAGTCTAGTCTATAGTCTGGACTATAGTCTAGTCCATAGTCTGGACTATCGTCTAGTCTATAGTCTGGACTATAGTCTAGTCTATAGTCTGGACTATAGTCTAGTCTATAATCTGGACTATAGTCTAGTCTATAGTCTGGGCTATAGTCTAGTCTATAGTCTGGACTATAGTCTAGTCTATAGTCTGGACTATAGTCTAGTCTATAGTCTGGACTATAGTCTAGTCTATAGTCTGGAAGACTATAGTCCAGACTATAGACAAGACTATAGTCCAGACTATAGACAAGACTATAGTCCAGACTATAGTCCAGACTATAGACAAGACTATAGACAAGACTACAGTCCAGACTATAGTTCAGACTATAGACAAGACTATAGTCCAGACTATAGACAAGACTATAGTCCAGACTATAGACAAGACTATAATCCAGACTATAGACAAGACTATAGTCCAGACTATAGACAAGACTATAATCCAGACTATAGACAAGACTATAGTCCAGACTATAGTTCATACTAGACTATATTTCAAACTATAGACTAGACTATAGTCCAGACTTTAGTCAAAATTATAGACTAGAGTATATTCAAGTTTTTAGTAGATTAAGTAATCTAAAAAACCTTTCATAAATCTAAGAACTGACAAAAAAATTAAAACCCGATTACAAGAAAAATGTATTTTATTCTATTCCAACATCATATGTGTCCTACAAATAGCACGTGTTGCCGAAACATGTTTACACATTTACACGCTGTGAATTTTCTATAAAACATTTAAAAAATATTTGCATATAAACAATTAAATAAAATTTAAAAGAAAAACAATCATAAAGTATTCGTGAAGAAAATTACCAGAACAGAAATAACACTTTATCGTTGACCTTTGGGCAAGTTAACAAACAACAAAAAGGTTAAAACTCTGAGCAACACGAACGAGTATGTAAACTAAATAGTATTTTAAAGATTTATGACTTATTTTACTCATAGTTAGTCTTCGGTCGTATCTTTCTTTTTTCCCCTTTATATACAATTATTTCCCTTTAATTCATATGTTTATGTTGCTTGTATGCTTTGTAAATTTCACGCTGGATTTTTCATTGGTATTATTTACAACAAACGTTAATTGTTTGATTGTCATTGTTGTTGGTATTGTTTTTCGAATGTGTAAAAAGAAAGAAAAAAACGTGAATATTACTTCTTCATCTTTGGTTGTTATTTTTCTGTTTAATATTGTTGTTGTATGTTTAAACATTTAACAGACAACTACAATAAATTGTCTGGTTGGTTACTTTTATGCTGTATGTTATACTACATACATGTTTGGTCAAAAGATCGCGTAAAATCTACAACAATAAACACGATTTCTCTGCTTTTTTTTAATATTTGTTATTGTATCTTTTTTTTTTTTTTTTGCTGTTTAAATACGCCACAAGGTCAAGGATTTTTGTTAAGTGAATTAGTAAAATTATATTTAGTTTACTTAAGAGAAATATTTGTTTTAATTAAAACTTTAAACTACTAGTGCAGTTATACTATGAAATGGGTTGGACTATAGTCTAGTCAATAGTAGTAAAGATTATATTCAAGACTAAAGCATAGACTAGACTATAGACTTGATTATAGATTAGACTAGACTATAGACTTAACTAGTAAGTAGTCTAGTCTATAGTATAATCAATAGTCAAGCCTAGACTAGTCTATAGACAAGTCTATAGTCAAGTCTATAGACTAGTCTATAGTCAAGTCTATAGACTAGTCTATAGTCAAGTCTATAGACTAGTCTATAGTCAAGTCTATAGACTAGTCTATAGTCAAGTCTATAGACTAGTCTATAGTCAAGTCTATAGACTAGTCTATAGTCAAGTCTATAGACTAGTCTATTGACAAGTCTATAGACTAGTCTATAGTCAAGTCTATAGACTAGTTTATAGTCAAGTCTATAGTCAAGTCAATAGACTAGTCTATAGTCAAGTCAATAGACTAGTCTATAGTCAAGCCTATATACTAGTCTATAGTCAAGTCTATATACTGTCTAGTCTATAATCTGAACTACAGTCTAGTCTATAGTCTGGACTACAGTTTAGTCTATAGTGTGTACTACAGTATGGTGTATAGTGTGGATTACAGTCTTGTGTATAGTCTGGACTGTAGTGTAGTCTACACTGTAGTCTAGTCTATAGTCTGGATTATGGTCTAGTCTATAGTATGGACTAAAGTCTAGTATTTTGTCTGGATTATAGTCTAGTATTTCTTCCGGTTTATAGTTTAGTCTATAGTCTGGACTATTATATGAACTATAGTCTAGTCCATAGTCTGAACTATAGTCTAGTCTATAGTTCAGACTATGGACTAGTATATAGTTTGCACTACAGTCTAGTATGTGGTTTGGACTACAGTCTGAACTACAGTATGAACTATAGTCTAGTCCATAGTCTGGAACTATAGTCTTGTCTATAGTCTCGACTATAGTCTTGTCTATAGTCTCGACTATAGTCTTGTCTATAGTCTCGACTATAGTCTTGTCTATAGTCTCGACTATAGTCTTGACTATAGTCTCGACTATAGTCTTGACTATAGTCTGGACTATAGTCTTGACTATAGTCTGGACTATAGGTTTGACTATAGTCTGGACTATAGTCTTGACTATAGTCTGGACTATAGTCTTGACTATAGTCTGGACTATAGTCTTGACTATAGTCTGGACTATAGTCTTGACTATAGTCTGGACTATAGTCTTGTCTTTAGTCTGGACTATTGTCTTGTCTTTAGTCTGGACTATAGTCTTGTCTTTAGTCTGAACTATAGTGTATTCTATAGTCTGTACTATAGTCTGCACTATAGTCTAGTCTATATTCTGGATTATAGTAGAGTATATAGTCTGGATTATAGTCTAGTCTATAGTCCAGTCTATAGTCTTGGTTATATTCTAGTATTTAGTCTAATCTGTATAGTCTAGTCTATATTCTGGACTGTACTCTAATCTATAGTCTGGATTATAATCTAGTCTATAGTCTGGATTATAGTATAGTCTATATCCTGGATTAGAGTCTATTTTATAGACTGGAGTTTGGTCTATAGTCTAAAATATGTCCAATATTTAATTTTACTATTTTACTTTTAAACATACACCGATACACCTTATATCATCGACACTTCCTTTCCATTTCTTGTTCTATAATTGTTTTTTATTCTTCTTTTTATCACAATCTTTTAATGTCTTCTGACCATTTCCTACAGTCTGGTCTTTATTGATGTTTCCATCATTAGCAATTACCACACACCTTTAAACTGTTAATTGTTGTTATTGTTGTTTGTTTTTGTTTTTTTTTTTTTTTTGATGTCGTCTCCCCAAGTAGAGAGTTCAATGTAATAAAATTTCCTCCTGCTCTATTTACATGCTTGACTTAATTCAATTTAAATTTTTCTTATTAGTTTTGTTGTTCCTGTTGTTTTGTCTTTCTGATGGCAGTTGTGGAAAATCAAGGTGGTCTCTTCTCTCCACATACAAACATATATTAAGTAATTCAGAACAAAAAAGGAAGAATGAAAGAAAGAACATTTCTGTGGCGCTTTAAATTGATGATAATCTAAATGCCGCCATGTTTTTTTTTCTTTGGAGAATGATCTGCTTTAAATATTTTCTGTTTGTTTTTTTTCTTTACTATAGACCGTACAAAAGTGCCACTTAAAAGAGAATGATGCGAGAATGGTTAAGTAAAATGTAGATTTAAAACGAAACCTATAACCTACGTTAAGACTTGAGCTATAACAAGACTATATAGCAGTCTAGTGTATTGTTGTCTATACATTATTGTTTGGATAATAGTCAAGTATATAGTCTGGACTATAGTCTACAATAGTATGGACTATAGTCTAGTCTATAGTCTGGACTATAGTCTAGTCCATAGTCTGGACTATCGTCTAGTCTATAGTCTGGACTATAGTCTAGTCTATAGTCTGGACTATAGTCTAGTCTATAATCTGGACTATAGTCTAGTCTATAGTCTGGGCTATAGTCTAGTCTATAGTCTGGACTATAGTCTAGTCTATAGTCTGGACTATAGTCTAGTCTATAGTCTGGACTATAGTCTAGTCTATAGTCTGGACTATAGTCTAGTCTATAGTCTGGACTATAGTTTAGTCTATAGTCTGGACTATAGTTTAGTCTATAGTCTGGACTATAGTATAGTCTATAGTCTGGACTATAGTCTAGTCTATAGTCTGGACTATAGTCTAGTCTATAGTCTGGACTATAGTCTAGTCTATAGTCTGGACTATAGTCTAGTCTATAGTCTGGACTATAGTCTAGTCTATAGTCTGGATTATAGTCTAGTCTATAGTCTGGACTATAGTCTAGTCTATAGTCTGGACTATAGTCTAGTCTATAGTCTGGACTATAGTCTAGTCTATTGTTTAGTCTAATCTATAGTGTAGATTATATGATCTTGATCTGTCTATTTCCTTCCATTAAACTAAACATGATCATATGATAAAAAGTAGCATTTGTAAAATTATAAAGAAATAAGTGGTTGTGTTATATTATTGTTATTTTATTGTTTATTTTTTAAACATATTTATTTTGAAGCATGCCACCCTATATGTTTTAGCATTTTCTGCTTGTCTTTTTTTTTGCTGCTGCTACAGTTGCCGTTTAATATGTTTGCTATTATATTGTTGTTTGTGTTTATTAGCCCCCACACATGCAGCTAACAGATCATTTAAAATTGTTGTAGCGCCAGTTGTTGTTCCGGTTTTATTATTGTTGATAAAAACTAACTAAAACAGTACAACAGACGGACAGTTTTTAGACAGTAGCGTTTGTTAAGACATGTGTGTGTATGTGGCGGCTTTTCTCTTTTCCCCTAGTTTTTTTTTAATATTTATTTTGCATTTTGTCGCTTGAGCGGCATTACCACCCAGTAGTAAAAGCAGCTGCTAGTCTTTCGTTTGGTCTTATTGCAAAAGTCTTTGATATATAATAACAAAAACAAAGAAAAGTAAAACATTAACAAAACTTTTTCAATGTACTAGCATTATCGTCAAAAACAACAACGAAATCATCAACACAACCCAAACATCAACCACAACCGTTCGTTTGTCGTGTTGTGTGGCATTTGGATTTAGTGCGTTTAGTTCTTGGGGCCATTGGTTTTCTTTAGTTGTTTTATATTTTATTTTCCGAGGTTCTTGTTTTATTTTATTTGTAAATGTAAATACCACACACATCGTTGTTGTTATAGCAAGTATTTGCTATTCTAAATTGCAATCGCCACAAAGTGCGATTGATTAACGCATGTTTATATTAACTTTTTTCTGCTTGCTATAGGGTTTTACAAAAAGTTGTTACGGCTTTTTGTTTTTTTGTTTTAATGAGAACAATAGTTAATTGCTGTTTTAAGTATTTATGTATAAAATGAGTTTTGCTATTATTATATGAAGTTTACGTTTATCTGTCAAAGTTAAAAGAGAAGAGATGCCATATTGTTAATACTTAAGGACTCTTTAAGGGAAAGATTAAATTACGATATAAATAAAAATAAGAGCAAATAATTCATAATTTAAAATTGTGTTTTAACATTTGTTGTGCAAACCACCTGTAAGTTGTTGGTCGTCTGTCTGGTCATACATTTTTTATTTATATAATTTAGTGGACCGTAATGAAATGTGTGTAATATTAATTATGATAGTAAATAGTTGTTTAGCCAACTATGGGTTTAATTTCTTTGATTGATGAACCGGTAATTTCTTTGAAATTTTGATAGCAAAATGTAAGATACATTTTGTTTGAACTCTTCATATCGTTATGGTTAATTGACAAACACTTTAAATTAATACTTCCGCTTTTAGAAGAGTAAAATATTTTAAGTTAAAACATAAAAGTCCATTTTCTAGCTAAACTAGATGAGCTAGGGCCAAAATAATGAAAATCTGTGATCACATATATTTCATATGAAAATTCGATTTTTGATTGAAAATATAAAAGTCCATTTTCTGGCTAAACTAAAGGAGCTAGGGCCAAAATAATGAAAATCTGTGATCACTTCTATTTCCTATAATAACTCAATTTTTGAGTGAAAATATAAAAGTCCATTTTCTGGCTAAACTAGAGGAGCTAGGGCCAAAATAATAAAAATCTGTGATCACTTCTTTTTCCTATAAAAACTCGATTTTTGAGTGAAAATATAAAAGTCTGTGATCACTTCTAGTTCCTATAAAAACTCAATTTTTGAGTGAAAACATAAAAGTCCATTTTCAGGCTAAACTAGAGAACTAGGGCCTAAATAATGAAAATCTGTGATTACTTCTATTTCCTATAAAAACTCAATTTTTGAGTGAAAATATAAAATCCATTTTCTGGCTAAACTAGAAGAGCTGGGACCAAGATAATGAAAATCTGTGATTACTTCTATTTCCTATAAAAACTCAATTTTTGAGTGAAAATATAAAAGTCCATTTTCTGGCTAAACTAGAAGAGCTAGGGCCAAAATAATGAAAATCTGTGATCACTTCTAGTTCCTATAAAAATTCAATTATTGAGTTAAAACATAAAAGTCCAATTTCTGGCTAAACTAGAGGATCTAGGGCCTATTTCCTATAAAAACTCAATTATTGAGTTAAAACATAAAAGTCAATTTTCTGGCTAAACTAGAGGAGCTAAGGCCTAAATAGTAAATATCTGTGATCACTTCAATTTTCTATTAAAACTCAATTTTTGAGTGAAAACATAAAAGTCCATTTTCTGGCTAAATCTGTGATCACTTTTATTTCCTATGAAAACTCGATTTTTGAGTGAAAATATAAAAGTCCATTTTCTGGCTAAACTAGAGGAGCTAGGGCCATAATAATGAAAATCTGTGATCACTTCTATTTTCCATGAAAACTCACTTTTTGAGTGAAAATATAAAAGTCTATTTTCTGGCTAAACTAGAGAAGCTATGACCAAAATAATGAAAATCTGTGAAAACTCGATTTTTGAATGAAAACATAAACATAAAACATCTGTGATCACTTCTATTTCCTATGAAAACTTAATTTTTGAGTGAAAATATAAAAGACCATTTTCTGGCTAACTTAGAGAAGCTAGGACCAAAATAATGAAAATCTGTGATCACTTTTATTTCCTACCAAAATTCAATTCTTGTGTGAAGACTGTGAAGTGTGATCCACAGTCAAAACAACAAACACTGAACTCAATACCTTTTTCAATCTTAATTTTTTCATTAAACCTCATTCCATTTACATATTTTTTACCTTTAAAATTTAAATAATAACTTAATTATAAATTCCATTTATGTAGTAACTGTTCTATTGTTTGAGCCCATAGTTTTTCTCATAAACAAGATGTTCGTTCGTGTTTATCATTTTGTGTTTTTATATTGAAAAAGGTATTGAGTTGTTTGTTAAGTTTTTATGAGTTGCTTGGACATTTTAATTGTTTTACATTGACTTTTAAATGAATTTGTTGTTTCTACACTTTAAATTGTGTAGGATTCATTGAAATTGTATGCAACTGGGCCGACAGACATATTATATGTGGCCGACCAATCGATTGATCGATCGACCGCCCGCACATGAAGATCAATATCTCTCCCTCCCTCCCGCTCTCTCTCTCTCCCTCGCTCTATGCTTTTATACACACCATGAAAAAACAATAAAACAACTAAATGTAACAAATATTGTATTATGGTTGCATGTAGATTGCAATAGAAGTCGTTCTTTCTTTCTTCTACAATACGTGTGTCTTTTGTCTATTGTTATATTTGGTAGAGTGAATCAGTGAGTGAGTCTTCTTTACAATCTGCTTTCTGTCCCTATAAATTGTGTTTAAATGTTGTTTTTATTATTATAACATTTTAGTTTTTATGACTTGGTGATTTTAGCTAGAATCAACTTCTTTTAATTTTTAATTCTTTCATTGGCTTTGACATGTCGAACTCTCTCGTATAGATTGTTTGTGGATATTTATGTTGTAAGCGATGACTCTATCTGTTTGATTCCATCTGTGATTTATGTTCCTTGTGCTGGCGGTGCTGGTGGTTGGCGTGTTGTTGTTGGTGTGATAACTTTCTTAAGAAATTTTGTTGTTCAATAGAAAATTAGTTAGATTTTATTTTATTTTTTTTCTTGTGTATTGATTTGTTGCTTTCTCTTTGGGTTTTTTTATGAGTTTTAAATAAACAATTATGAGTAGGAAAGCAATCAAGAAAGAAATCATAAAATGATCGATTAAATTTTTGAAAATATAAGTTTATATATATAAACTCAGGTTTAAAATTTAACACCGGATTATAGACCAGACTATGATCTAGTCTTTAGGCCCGACTGTATTAGACTATAGCCTGGACTGTGCACTAGACTATAGACTAGACTATAGACTAGACTATAGACTAGACTATAGACTAGACTTTAGACTAGACTATAGACTAGACTATAGACTAGACTATACACTAGACTATAGACTAGACTATAGACTAGACTATACACTAGACTATAGACTAGACTATAGACTATAGACTATAGACTAGACTAGACTAGACTATAGACTAGACTATAGACTAGACTATAGACTAGACTATAGACTAGACTATAGACTAGACTATAGACTAGACTATTGACTAGACTATAGACTAGACTATAGACTAGACTATAGACTATACTATAGACTAGACTATACACTAGACTATAGACTCAACTATAGACTAGACTATAGACTTGACTATAGACCAGACTATAGACTAGACTATAGACTAAACTATAGACTAGACTATAGACTAAACTATAGACTAGACTATAGACTAAACTCTAGACTAGACTATAGACTAGACTATAGACTAGACTATAGACTAGACTATAGACTAGACTATAGACTAGACAATAGACTAGACTATAGACTAGACTATAGACTAGACTATAGACTAGACTATAGACTAGACTATAGACTAGACTATAGACTAGACTATAGACTAGACTATAGACTAGACTATAGACTAGACTATAGACTAGACTATAGACTAGACTATAGACTAGACTATAGACTAGACTATAGACTAGACTATAGACTAGACTATAGACTAGACTATAGACTAGACTATAGACTAGACTATAGACTAGACTATAGACTAGACTATAGACTAGACTATAGACTAGACTATAGACTAGACTATAGACTAGACTATAGACTAGACTATAGACTAGACTATAGACTAGACTATAGACTAGACTATAGACTAGACTATAGACTAGACTATAGACTAGACTATAGACTAGACTATAGACTAGACTATAGACTAGACTATAGACTAGACTATAGACTAGACTATAGACTAGACTATAGACTAGACTATAGACTAGACTATAGACTAGACTATAGACTAGACTATAGACTAGACTATAGACTATAGACTAGACAATAGACTAGACTATAGACTAGACTATTGACTAGACTATAGACTAGACTATAGACTAGACTATAGACTAGACTATAGACTAGACTATAGACTAGACTATAGACTAGACTATAGACTAGACTATAGACTAGACTATAGACTAGACTATAGACTAGACTATAGACTAGACTATAGACTAGACTATAGACTAGACTATAGACTAGACTATAGACTAGACTATAGACTAGACTATAGACTAGACTATAGACTAGACTATAGACTAGACTATAGACTAGACTATAGACTAGACTATAGACTAGACTATAGACTAGACTATAGACTAGACTATAGACTAGACTATAGACTAGACTATAGACTAGACTATAGACTAGACTATAGACTAGACTATAGACTAGACTATAGACTAGACTATAGACTAGACTATAGACTAGACTATAGACTAGACTATAGACTAGACTATAGACTAGACTATAGACTAGACTATAGACTAGACTATAGACTAGACTATAGACTAGACTATAGACTAGACTATAGACTAGACTATAGACTAGACTATAGACTAGACTATAGACTAGACTATAGACTAGACTATAGACTAGACTATAGACTAGACTATAGACTAGACTATAGACTAGACTATAGACTAGACTATAGACTAGACTATAGACTAGACTATAGACTAGACTATAGACTAGAATATAGACTAGACTATAGACTAGACTATAGACTAGACTATAGACTAGACTATAGACTAGACTATAGACTAGACTATAGACTAAACTATAGGCTAGACTATAGTCCAGCCCTTAAACTAATGTATAGCCCAGATTATAGACTGCATAACAGGCTAAACTATAGTCTAGTGTGTATACTTTCAGACTAAACCTTTCTAATGTAAATATATCGTTCTGCTTGTGATCTAACTTGTTATAAATTATAATTTTTCTAACTAATATAAATAATATAATTTTTCAAATTTAATAACGAAAAAACACACACACACATTTGCAACCATAAATACCCTTCACAACCAAAAATAAGTTAAATGAAAACAATAAAATTGTATATTAAATTAAGCGCAAAAATAACAAACCCAAACATTTCGTACAACAACATATAGCAAATACAACTCATACTATAATAAAAACACTCCAACAACTACAGCAATACCATATAGCAGCATTAGCTTTACAGTAAACTATAGCAATATGTGTAGTATAGCAAAGCAATGAGGTAGATCCAATAAAAGACCACACACGTTGTATCAAGTCGCGCGCGCATTCTGTGTATTTGGTTGAAAGGACCACCCATGTTGAACAGAAAAAAATTAAGGACCACACGCAAAGCAAAACATTTGCTCATACGAGATCTATAGCAAATGGAACGTAACATAACGAAATAAGAAAACAACAACAATAAAAATGAACGAACAAAAGATAAAACACATCTTCTCTCTTTTGAGTTGATTTAGTTACAATTTTATTATGTAGTTTTTTCTAGAGCATTTTATATTAAAGAGAATAAAAACACTTAAATTTAAAAATGTGATGTCAACTTAAATTTTTTTCAGCAGCAAGACTAGACCGTGTTTCAGATTTGACTATAGTGTAGACTTAAACCTAGTCGATGTACCAGATAATAGACAACAAACTAGACTATAGACTAGACTATAGATTAGACTATAGATTAGACTATAGATTAGACTATAGATTCGACTATAGACTAGACTATAGACTAGACTATAGACTAGACTATAGACTAGACTATAGACTAGACTATAGACTAGACTATAGACTAGACTATAGAC
>NC_060954.1:6843251-6846337 GCF_022045245.1 Lucilia cuprina
TCTATAGTCTAGTCTATAGTCTAGTCTATAGTCTAGTCTATAGTCTAGTCTATAGTCTAGTCTATAGTCTAGTCTATAGTCTAGTCTATAGTCTAGTCAATAGTTTATCCTATATTCTAGTCTATAATTTAGTTCATAGTCTTTTCTATAGTTTAGGCTATATTCTAGTCTAGAGTATTGTCTATGGCTCTATAGTCCAGTATATAGTGTAGTCTATAGTCTAGTCTATAGCCTAGTCTATAGTCTAGTCTGTATAGTCTAGTCATTATTCTAGGTGGTAGTCTAGGCAATATCTCCTCATATGAGCTGCATATGATCCCACATATTTAAACATCTAATTACAAACACTCCTTACATTACATTCAAATCCGCCTGGGCGGTTGGCCATAAAAAAATATATTTAATTTAAAAACTATATAAACATCATAAACGTTTAATATTTAAAATGTCTAATGATATTAGTTAATAAATGACAAAAACATATAAAAAATGGCAAAAAATATAGTAATAATAAAAAAAAAAAATTAACTAAATTACCAGGAAGCCAGTCTAAACAACAACCCTGTGGCCTAAAATTGAAATAAAATTTTATTACTTTACTAAACAGTCGAAGAACACACAGATGCTGGAAATGAAATGTCCCCTTTGGGTGTAGCTAATAGTAGTAGCTAAAATATAAATTTCTTAATAAAAACAATTTTTTAATTTAATAGTTTCAAATAAAACTCATTAAAGTAAGAAATCACAAAACAAAACCTTTTTTTTCTAAAAGTCTTAATAATTCAATATAAATTTCCGCTGAAATAAAACGAAACAACTAAACAGAACGAAAACATTGAATACCTTTTTAATCAACTAAAGGCGTCTTATAGGCGTCGCCAATATGTGAGAGTTAACGATTTCTTTTCTTTTTTGTTAAACTATGTTGAAATAATATTCATAATTACCGCTCGTCCGAGAAGAATACAATATTTTGTTTTTGTTTGAAGAACCCCTTTTTTTCAAATATGCTTTTGGCAATATATGAATATACACTGGAGGAAAATTAAAGAAAAGCCAAAAAGTTTTGACTAAATATGGAACTATCTGCACTGTAGGTTGGACTACTCTGTGGTCTACAGTCTGCACTATAGTCTTGTCTATGGTCTGGGATATAGTCTTGTCTATAGTCTGGACTATAGTCTTGTCTATAGTCTGGACTATAGTCTTGTCTATAGTCTGGACTATAGTCTTGTCTATAGTCTGGACTATAGTCTTGTCTATAGTCTGGACTATAGTCTGGACTATAGTCTTGTCTATAGTCTGGACTATAGTCTTGTCTATAGTCTGGACTATAGTCTTGTCTATAGTCTGGACTATAGTCTTGTCTATAGTCTGGACTATAGTCTTGTCTATAGTCTGGACTATAGTCTTGTCTATAGTCTATACTATAGTCTTGTCTTTAGTCTTGTCTATAATCTGGACTATAGTCTTGTCTTTAGCCTGGACTATAGTCTTGTCTATAGTCTGGACTATATTCTTGTCTATAATCTGGACTATAGTCTAGTCTAGTCCAGACTATAGGCAAGACTATAGTCTGGGCTATAGTCATGTCTATAGTCTGGACTATAGTCTTCTCTATAGCCTGGGCTATAGTATTGTCTATAGTCTGCACTATAGTCTTGGTTATGGTCTGGGCTATAGTCTTGTCTATAGTCTGGACTATAGTCTTGTCTATAGTCTGGACTATAGTCTAGTCTAGTCCAGACTATAGGCAAGACTATAGTCTGGACTATAGTCATGTCTATAGTCTGGACTATAGTCTTGTCTATAGTCTGGACTATAGTCTTGTCTATAGTCTAGACTATAGTCTTGTCTATAGTCTGGGCTATAGCCTTGTCTATAGTCTGGACTATAGTCTTGTTTATAGTCTATACTATAGTCTTGTCTATAGCCTGGACTATAGTCTTGTCTATAGCCTAGACTATAGTATTGACTATAGTCGTGTCTATAGTCTGGTCTATTGATTTGACTATAGTCGTGTCTATAGTCTGGACTATAGACATGACTATAGTAGTGTCTATAGTCTGGACTATAGACATGACTATAGTCGTGTCTATAGTCTGGACTATAGACATGACTATAGTCGTGTCTATAGTCTGGACTATAGTCTTGTCTATAGTCTGGATTGTAGACTTGTCTATAGTCTGCAATGTAGTCTTGTCTATAGTCTGGGCTATACTCAAGCCCAGACTATATAGTTTCTTTCAGTGTATTTTTTTAACAGAAATAAACTTACTACTCATTAAAAACCTTTTAATGTAGCCAGAAACAAACAAAATTATCAATTTTCCCCCTTATTTTTTGGCGACTGTTGGACTACACCAACATCAACTTCAAATGATTATGGATTCCGTTTAAAAGAAGAAGAAAAAAAACTAAATAATAAGAATAAATACAAAATATGTATATTTTCAATGTTGGTGGTCTCCACTTATAATTTGGATTGTGTTCTTTTCTGCTTTTTTTGCAGAACTATAAAAACAAAATGTTTTTCATATAAAAATTTTATTGCTAACAATATACTTATAAAAAAACACCATGGGTTGGGTGTCCGAAAAACTGTTAAGAAACTCAAAATGACCCTAAACTGATCTTTTTACACTCATTTGCATTACAATGGTTGAACTAGTCTTATCGTGTAATGTAACCATTTGTGTTTTAATTCGATTATAAATTGTAAATTTTAATAACAGTTATTATTCATTCAAACAAATCACTCATTCATCCACTCACTTCTCTCCCATTCATTCAGACGACGACAATCCATTCATTAAAATACTTTTATTTAATTTAAAATAAATGCTGCCGCTGTTTTTATTGCAGCAATTGCTGCTGATTTAAAAAACATGTTGTTTTGCATGTTGGCAATGTTGTTTTATTTTAGTTTTTTTACTACTCAATCTCTAGCAGAAAATAGTGAGGATAATGTAGAGGTTTTTGGTCTATAGTCTAGTCTATAGTCTAGTCTATAGTCTAGTCTATAGTCTAGTCTATAGTCTAGTCTATAGTCTAGTCTATAGTCTAGTCTATAGTCTAGTCTATAG
>NC_060954.1:6846437-6863188 GCF_022045245.1 Lucilia cuprina
AGACTATAGACTAGACTATAGACTAGACTATAGACTAGACTATAGACTAGACTATAGACTAGACTATTGACTAGACTATAGACTAGACTGTAGACTAGACTATAGACTGGACTATATACTGGACTATAGAGTAGACTAGACAATACTCTAGACTAGACTTTAGCCTAAACTATAGACTAGACTATAGACTAGACTATATACTAGACTATTGACTGTACTATAGACTAGACTACACACTATACTATAGATTAGGCTATAGACTAGACTATAGACTAAACTACAGACTAGACTATAGACTGGACTATATACTAGACTAAAGACTTGACTAAAAGCATGATTATAATCCTGACTATAAACTAAACTATAGACTAGACTATAGGCTATACTGCTTACATAACATATGTACATTTCTCTAATTATTAATTTTAAAAATTAATCCTATAATTACGAATTAATTTTTTTTTGAAAATCACCTGCTTTTTAAAAATTTCTACAAAAAAGAAACAATCATCATGTAATAATGCATAATTAGAAATGATGAGTCATTTGAGTGCTAGAACCAACCATAAGTATGTATGTCTCATCACAAAAACATACGAGTAAAATGTGAACTGTGACAGTTTAGGTTCTTTCGTTCGGTACGGTTTCGTTTTCCCATTAAATAATTGATAACATTGTTTACGATTTTTGAGTATGTGTGTGTGTTGTTTGTTATAATTACATTAACTACGTGTGTACATTGTATACAATTTATAGTTTTCTCAAATTGTCCCTCTGCATTCATCCAGTCATCATTTTATCAATCCATTTTTATAAAACTCAAACGATGAACGAACGACCTTTGCAACAATGTTGAAAGGAAACTATGTAAAAATTGTGTTTTGGTTTCGAGCTGATCTTTACGTTGGAATATTTTGTTTTTTTTTTTTTTGTTTTCTTTCGAAAATTTAGTTATTTACAATTTATACGTCTCGCACACACACCTTTTTTTGCTGTGATCTTCACGGTCGTTGCTGTTTGCTGACGATGATGAAGATGTTATTTTGTTTTTACGTTTCTTTTTTTTGTTCTTCTTAATTTTATGGCTCCTGTATTTCCTCAAAATTATAGTCTTTGAAAGCTTAAGACAACAAACAGAAAACGTCAAAAAGACCGCCAATTGCTACGAAATAAAGAAAACAGGGACGTGGTTTAAAGCTAGGGAGGAGAGATAGAGCAGTAAAAACGGTTCTACAACAGGACTAAAATATAGTCAAAATAGTGGACTTTAGTTTTGGACTATGTCAAATCTATAGTTTAGAATATTAAAAGGTAGTCTGGACAGAAGTCTTTTCAGTAGTCTAGTCTAAAGTCTCCAATATAGACTGGTCTATAGTCTAGTTGATTGTCTGAATTAAAGTCTAATATATAGCCTGAACTATAGTCTAGTCTATAGTCTGGACAATAATCCAGTTTAGTCTATAGTCTGGACTAATGTGCAGTATATAATTTAGATTAAAGTATAGTCTATAGTATGAACTAAAGTCTAGCTTATTGTCTGGGCTATAGTATACTCTATAATCTGGACCTTAGTATAGTCTATAGTCTGCACTAAAGCCTAGTCTATAGTATGGATTATTAGTCTAGTCAATAGTCTGAACTATAGTCCAGTCTATAGTCTGAACTACAGTCTAGCCTTTAGTCTGGTCTATAGTCTGGACTAGAGTCTATTCTATAGTCTGGACTAGAGTCTATTCTATAGTCTGGACTAGAGTCTATTCTATAGTCTGGACTATAGTCTGGTCTGTAGTCTGGACTATAGGCTATTCAATAGTCCGGACTATAGTCTATTTTATAGTCCGGACTATAGTCTATTCTATAGTCTGGACTATAGTCTTGTTTATAGTCTTGTTTATAGTCTGGAATATAGTCTTCTTTATAGTCTAGTCTATAGTCTAGTCTATAGTCTAGTCTATTGTCTAGTCTATAGTCTAGTCTATAGTCTAGTCTATAGTCTAGTCTATAGTCTAGTCTATAGTCTAGTCTATAGTCTAGTCTATAGTCTAGTCTATAGTCTAGACTATAGTCTAGTCTAGTCTATAGTCTAATCTATAGTCTAGTCTATAGTCTAGTTTATAGTCTAGTCTACAGTCTAGTTTATAGTTTAGTCTATAGTCTAGTTTGGACTGTAGTGACAATAGACTGTCAGGACTATAGTCTAGTCTATTGTCTGGACTATAGTATAGTCTAAATTCTAGTCTATAGTCAAATCTATAGTGTACAATATAGAACTGTAGTCTTGACATCCAGTTTAGTCTATAGTCTAGTTTAGTCTGCACTATATTATAGTCTATAGTCAGTCTGGACAAAAGTCTATACTAAACTATAATCTAGTCTATAGTCTGGACTACAGTGTAGACTATAGTATAGTTTGTAGTCTGGACTATAGGATAGTCAATAGTCTGGACTATAGTCTAGTCTATAGTCTGGATTTTAGTCTAGTCTATAGTCTGGACTATAGTCTAGTCCGTAGTCTGGACTATAGTCTATATTCAAAAGTCTGTAGTCAAAATTAAAGCTCAAACAACAATCAAAATAATGTTAAAGTTTATTGTCAAAACTCTCTATCCATATTTTGATTATAATTCAGTTTAGTCTTGGATTTTTAATAATAAAATCTCACAACAACAAAATTTCTTTTAAATAGACTTTTTCCGCTATTTTATATTAATTTAAAAATAAATTTTATAACAATTCAATTATCTTTAAATGCCATCGATTTCTGTATTAGTTTCATGCTTATTTATAGATTAAAAAAAGATCTTTAAAGTTATGCAGCTCTTTAAAATAAATTTGTTTTCTTTTTTTTTGAAAATATATTTCCCGTATATTGTACATATATCCCTTACAACTGCGGTAGGTCTCTGACATTATATATTATACTTATACTATATTGAATATGAGATTTTGAATATAAAAGAATTTAGTTGTGTTTTTTTGATACAAACTAAATTGTTAATGTTAAAACTATGTGTGTGAGGTGGTGGTTGATTGGTTGGATGAATGTATCTTTTCAGTTTGTTTTTTTGTTCCATAAGTCTTTAAGTGTAACGCAAAACCTCTTAAATTCCTATTCAGCTTTGACAGCTTGAAATATATTAACACTGTGATGTATTCATCGGATTTCATTGTTGTCAAGCTGTCTGAGGTGTCGTTTGTCATTGGCAAATGTTCTTTTATTTTTCAAAAATTGTCTTCAGCTTGATCTTGTCTTTGTTATTTCTTTCTCTCTCTTTTGCTCTTTTTCTTAAAAGAAAACATATCTTTTGTGAAGTGTATCAATGTGTTCTGTTATTACAATCACTCTTTATTTATCATCTAAGTCATGGTTTATGATATTTTATGGCTGGTAATGATGCGTGGGATATCTTTCTAATATCTTTCTTTAACAAAACACACACACACTCACACGTTGTAATCTTAAGTTAGTTTGACATCTATATAGAAGATGCATATTGTATAACAGTTATGAATTCATTTCCTTTAGAATATACCAACACTGCATTTGGATTTAGTCAACAGTTAAGAGTTTTTCAAAAACGCATAATTGTCATCACTGTCAAAGTTAACTAGCTTAATTTTCTTCCTATATATAACTGTTTTGTAAGTCAGCTGCTTTTAAGGTTGCCACATGTAAAACGGTTTGCTATGAAGTAGCCATATCAAAAACAACCTATACATCCACTTAAAAATTTTGATAATTAAGTAATTTTTATAGTATTTATTTTCGAAATTAAATATTGCATGGCACAGCGTCTCTAGCCATTAAAAACAAAGCGGTAAACAAACTGTAATACACTTTGTTGTATTTGCCTCTCTTGTATTTACTACAATAAGAAATTTTGTAAATTGTATTTAGTCATGCTACATCATTTTTATAATAATTTAAAGTTTTTCTTTTATTGTTTTAATTTTCTGGCGCTTACTTTGATCTTTTCTCCCCCTCTGTGTCTGTGGACTATTTACATTGGGAAAACAAAAGGCCGGCACAATACTGCAATCGGAAACACTTTCAAGCGAACAAAACGCATAGATATTTAAATAAATATCAGGGATGGAAAAAGGCTATAGACCATATTAAAGTCCACACCATAATATATACTATAGATCTATCTAATAAACTAGACTATCGTGAAAACTATAGACTAGCCTATAGTGCAGTCTATAGACTATCGTGCAAACTATACCCTAAACTATCGTCCAGTCTATAGACTGGGCTATAATAAAGACAATAGTGGAGATTATAATCTAAACTATAGACTAGATTATAATCGAGATTACAAACTGGATTATAGTTCAGACTATATACCAGACTATTGACTAGATTATAGAAAACATTAACGTCCTTACACTATATAAAACAATAGTCAAAATTAAAGACATTTCCATCTCTGTCTCAAATTTTCTTGATAAAGATCTTCTAAATATTTGTAAAGAAAATATCGCTAATATAACAACAACAACTGCTATCAGAAAAACAAACCTCACAAAATAAATTACGTAGTAATAGTAGCTAGTTTTTGCATTAGGAAAATATTTGTATGATCGATGAGTTGTAATGATCATTAAGTGCAGAAAAATCTCTATTAAATATTTGTGGGCAATTTTTGTGATATTTTCACGATATTTATATATCTTTGATTTAGCTAGTAGTATATATGTATGTAGTTGTAAAGCAGGCGTTATCATGGAAAAAATGTTCAGCAACTTAAACAAAAATACTGCCTGGGGTGTGGACGTCAGACAATAATAATATTTGCTGCCGTTTTTTTTTTTTTTTGTACATTTGTCGACTACAACAAATAGTCGTCGTCAGTCAGTAGCTTTCTGTTGATTTAACATATCTCTTGTTGACCACCCTGAAGTCGAAGAAGAAGAAGAATTTTGAGTAAACATCATCAGGATCAAGAACAACATGAAACACTGCCTGCAACAATAAATGTTGTTGCCAGTATTATGATAAAGACAACAAACAACATTGAGTGATGGGTTAGTGCATGAATGTTGAGACCAACTTGGACTGGACTATAATTTACTAGACTATGGTCCACAATACAGTTTATAGTCTAGAGTATAAACTAGACTATGATCCAGACCCTAGGCTATACTATAGACATGACTATATATATAGTCCAGACTATAGACTAGACTATAGTCCAGACTATAGACTAGACTATAGTCCAGACTATAGACTAGACTATAGTCCAGACTATAGACTAGACTATAGTCCAGACTATAGTCTAGACTATAGTCCAGACTATAGACTAGACTATAGTCCAGACTATAGTCTAGACTATAGTCCAGACTATAGACTAGACTATAGTCCAGAATATAGACTAGACTATAGTCCAGACTATAGACTAGACTATAGTCCAGACTATAGACTAGACTATAGTCCAGACTATAGACTAGACTATAGTCCAGACTATAGACAAGACAGAATATAGATTAGTCTATAGTCTGAACTATAGTTCAGACTATAAACTAGAATATGATCCAGAACTATAGACTAGATAATAGTCCACAATCTAAACTAATTTATAGGCCAGACTATAGACTACATTATAGGCCACAATTTAGACTAGATAAACCACGGACCAAATTATAGGGCAGACTAATGACTAGATTATATAGCAGACTGTAGACTATACTATAGGCTATAGTGTAGCTCAGATAGAATAGGCTAGACTCAATTAAAGGCCAGACTATAGACTAGACTATAATCCAGGCTGTAGCCTAGAGTATATGCCAGACTATAGGCCAGACTGTAGACTTGACTATAGACTAGAGTTTCGTCCAGTCTATAGACTGAAATACTATAGTCCAGACTATAGAGTAGAATATAGGCAAGACTATATACTAGACTATAGTCCACACTGTAGATTTCAAAATAGTGCAGAATATAGTTCATATTATATAGACTTTAATAGTTGGTTCCATTACGAAAGCTTTACAAAACCACCACCGATATAATCATTATTATGATCGAACATCGTAAATAACAACATCTCCTCAGCTGCATCAGTAACCGCAAAACATCATTAACAACTGCAACAACAAAAACAACAACATCAACTTTGTCGATCAGGAAACACAACAACGAATCAAAAAACAGCAGTTGAAATCACATTAAGCGTAGAACAGTGGCAGCCTAAAGCGATTTACAAACCAACCCCATCCATACACCCATCAACATTTATAACTTTATATGATTTTTATGAAATTGAATAAAACCACTGACTGTTCCGTTGTCTGTCTGTCTGGCTGCTGTTGTTTAAACATATTGTTTGTGTGTTACTTGTTTACGAAAGTCTCAGTAATGCAATTTTAATAACTTTTTTTTTGTTTTTCTGAAGACTGTCTACGCTAAATCGGTTTATGAATGTGTTTGATGTTAATACCACAAAATATTATTAAAGAAAATAAAAAATACAGTAGCCTTTTTGGAAGAATTTCCAAGGAATTCATTAAGGTTATTGTTGTTGCGTTTTCACAAGTGTCAAGCTAAAAATTAAAAGAATTAATGAAGTCATGACAAAAAATATTATTTCGAAGAGGGCTTTGAAGAAAAGAACAAACGTGAAGGACATTTAAGGCAATAAAGGACAATTAATCATTTAAGAAAATAAAACAATAGTTTAGTCTATAATATCGACTATGGTATAGTCTGTAGTCCTGCCAACAGTGTAGTCTATAGTCTTGACTATAGTCCAGTCTATTGTTTTGAATATGTATAGAGTAATCTATAGTTTTGACTATAGTGTAGTCTAAAGTCTAGACTATAGTATTGACTATAGAGCAGTCCATAGTATTGACGATACTTTAGTCTATAGTCTCGACTTGACAGTCTATAATCTAGTCTTAAACCTAGTTTATACTTTAGACTGTAGTCAAGTCTATAGTATCTTCTATAGTATGTCTAGTCTGTTGTACAGTTTCTGGTCTTGTTTAATGTTAAGTCTATAGTTTAAGCTTTCAAAATTTCTCCCATTGTGCAATACCTCCCACGCTTGATTTCAACAACTGAGCAAATGAATCTTACGATCATTATCATACAAGATTCTTTATCATATTCCACTGATGTGTGCGCATAATTGAAAAAGACAAACAAATAGTTATATACCTTGGCACTATAAGCCTTCAAATACAGTGTATTTTCTCAGCGATTAAGGTGCGCGAGCAGTAGAAAAAGTTATTTTATAGCTTTTTTATAATTTACACACAATGGGCAACACTATGTTAAATGTATCTAAGCTGTGTGGCATCATTGTAAGCAATATTCTAAATGTAAACAAACCACTTTATAAAGAGTTGCCATATTAAAATATATAGAAAAAAAGTAACTTATTTAAGAGATAAATCTTTATTTTTAAAAAATTTCCGTTTTACCTCGTTTAATTTAGGAGTTAGAAGACAAGTTGGTTTATAATGTGTTTAGCAGGTTTTTTGTTTACCTACTTGTGTGCTAATGCATGACTGTAGGATTTCAATATTCTTTAACTTTTAGTATTAACAACAAAGGCACACAGGCGTAAACCGTGTGTGCGACAATTTAACATAAATATTTAGATACTTAAAAACAAATATAAATATTTATTAATGCAAGATGTTTACTTTTTCGAATTACTTTCGAAATATTAAATAAAATCCAAAAATATTACTTTTAGTTTTAGTAAATTCTCTTCTCTTTTAAGCGCAATTACTTTTTTTTAAGTTTTTTTTTTTATAATTTTTTTCATCATAGCTATCATTTACTAAGATTTCTTCATATAAAACATTAGTGAAAAAATCGCTAAATTGTTGACATTGTTATGGTAAATATTTACTTTGAAAAAGAGTTTATTTACGTTACACTGTCACTAACGTTAAATTAATGTTTGTTTATCTTAAACAATGTAAACAAACATTTTTGTTAAGTGTTGCCATATTGCCATAGAAATATATACATAGTCTAGTTTATAGTCAAGTCTACTCTATAGTCAACTCTATAGTCCAGTCTAAAGGCTAATCTATAGTCTAGTATATAATCTAGTTTGTAGTCTATAGTCTGATGTAGTTTGGTCTATAGTCTAGTCTATAGTCTAGTCTATAGTCTAGTCTAAAGTAAGTGTTGCCATATTGCCATAGAAATATATACATAGTCTAGTTTATAGTCAAGTCTACTCTATAGTCAACTCTATAGTCCAGTCTAAAGGCTAATCTATAGTCTAGTATATAATCTAGTTTGTAGTCTTTAGTCTGATGTAGTTTGGTCTATAGTCTAGTCTATAGTCTAGTCTAAAGTCTAGTCTATAGTCTAGTCTATAGTCTAGTCTATTGTCTAGTCTAGTCTATAGTATAGTCTAGTCTATAGTCAAGTCTATAGTCAAGTCTATAGTCTAGTCTATAGTCAAGTCTATAGTCTAGTCTATAGTCTAGTCTATAGTCTAGTCTATAGTCTAGTCTATAGTCTAGTCTATAGTCTAGTCTATAGTCTAGTCTATAGTCTAGTCTATAGTCTAGTCTATAGTCTAGTCTATAGTCTAGTCTATAGTCTAGTCTATAGTCTAGTCTATAGTCTAGTCTATAGTCTAGTCTATAATGTAGTTTATAGTCTAGTCTATAGTCTAGCCTATAGTGTAGTTTATAGTCTAGTCTATAGTCCAGTCTATAGCCTAGTCTTAGTCTTATCTACAGTCTCGTCTATAGTCTATTCTGTAGTCCAGTCTGCTGTCTATAGTCTAGTCTATGGTCTAGTCTAGTCTACAGCCTAGTCTATAGTCCAGTCTAGTCTACGATCTTGTCTATAGCCTAGTCTATAGTCTAGCCTATCGACTAGTCTATAGTCTTGCCTATAGTTTAGTTTATAGTCTTGTCTATAGTCTAGTCTATAGTCTTGTTTTTATTCTATATTTTATTATTTAATCTATAGTCTAGTATTAAGGCTAAACTATAGTCTAGCCTATCGAATGGATAAAGTGAGCAACTCATTGAAAAAATCTTCAGTTATATTGTCATTCATGTATGTCAATTTGACAACCCTGCCATATAACTAACAGTATCTGTTTGTTTATTATTTATGTATGTGTACTTTTTGTCATAGGTGTATTTGCATTAAGCAAATGTTTACGATTTTCATAATAATAAACATAAAACCTAATATTTACATATTTCTTTTTTCTCCCCTCTAGTAAGTCGTTGTATTTATTTGTTGCAGTTGTTTGTTTGCTTTTACAATTTTAACTTCTTTTTCGTTTGTTTTTTGTTTTATGATTATTTATTTTATTATTTATGATTATTTGCATATTCCATACGGTTTTGCTTAATAATGCATCTAATATGTGGAGGTGTTTTCATAGAATATCAATTATAGTTTATTCCTTTTTGTTTTTCGTATGACAAACCTACATTAGACACTTAAAGCAAAATTTTTATGAGCATGAAGATAATTGAAAGGAAATATCTAGTTATATTAGGAAGATAGTTCATAAGTGTTAAGTTTAAAATCTCGTAATTAGAACTATTTTAGAAATTTACATTATTTACAAACGTTTTAAAGTAAAAGTGTAAATTTAAATCATATTATAATGGTTAATTTTTAAAATTTTCTTAGAAATTTAATTAATTTAACAAATACTTGTTTAGCATCACTTCAAACAAAGATAAAAAGGTAAACAAACCATTTAATAAGTGCTGCCATATTAACCGCAATGTTAAAAATACATATGTCAAAGGTAAACAAAATACTTAATAAAGAGTTGCCATATTAATATTCGTACAAATTTGCCATTTTTAGATGAAAAAAATCAATTTAATTAAATATCTAATACAAATCACTAAAACCAAATTCATACTATTCAAATTCCAACATTATTAGCTACAACTGGAAATTAAGTTTTTCTAATTTAATCTCTATATTCCAAAACGAATCACAAATGCACTAAAATTGCATATATTACGGATTAAGAAAATTCAATAACCGTAAACAATTATCAGGTGTAAATCTAGAAGAGGAGAAAAAATCTAATTATTAGCAAAAAAAAAACAATTTCGTTACACATTGGACACACACACAAAAACAATGTTGACTTTTTCAAAAAAAGATAAATGAAGTGAAAAACAAATTATTGTTAACACTTGCAAAAAAAACAAGTTACAAAATTTTTTTAAAAAATATTATACAGCATCAACAGGTAGCTTCATGGTTAATAATAATACAACATGTATAAGTTTGAAATCCAGAGATATTGACCTGTAAAGAAGACGGCATAATTTTCAACACTTTGATGTTTGAAATGAATTAGAGCGCAAAGAATTGTTGTGAAACAATAAAAGGAAATGTGTGTGTACAAAATTACTAATAATTGGTGAGGAAAATATTAGAAAGACTAAATTTATTTGTAACTAAACTAATTGCTAAAATTAACAAGAATTTTAAAGCAAGAAATAAAGGAAAAGAACAAAAGTTTAAAATTTCTTTGAAATGTCTTAATTAGTGTAACTCATCTTAAACTTAAATTATTCAACAGTTTAACCTAATGATAGTTTAATCTGTGATATTAAGTTGTAGAATAGACTATAAACTAAACTATTGACTAGAACATAATCTAGACTAGACTATAGACTAGACTATAGACTAGACTATAAACTAAACTATTGACTAGAACATAATCTAGAATAGACTATAGACTAGACTATAGACTAGACTATAGACTAGACTATAGACTAGACTATAGACTAGACTATAGACTAGACTATAGACTAGACTATAGACTAGACTATAGACTAGACTATAGACTATAGACTAGACTATAGACTAGACTATAGACTAGAATATAGACTAGATTGTAGACTAGACTATAGACCAGGTAATAGACTAGACTATAAACCAGATTGAAGACTAGACAAGGCTAACCACTAAACAAAGCAATAGACTAGACAAGACTATAGACTATACAAGTCCATAGACTAGACTATACTATAGACTAGACTACAGACTAGACTATAAACTAGACTATAGTTTAGACTATAAACTAGACTATGGACTAGACTATAGACTAGACTATAGACTAGACTATAGACTAGACTATATGCTAGACTATAGACTAGACTATAGACTAGACTAAAGACTAGACTATAGACTAGACTATAGACTAGACTATAGACTAGACTATAGACTAGACTATAGACTAGACTATAGACTAGACTATAGACTAGACTATAGACTAGACTATAGACTAGACTATAAACTAGACTATAGACTAGACTATAAACTAAACTATAGACTAGACTATAAACTAGACTATAGACTAGACTATAAACTAGACTATAGACTAGACTATAGACTAGACTATAAACTAGATTATAGACTAGACTTCAAACTAGACTATAGACTAGACTATAAACTAGACTATAGACTATACTATAGGCTTGACTATAGACTAGACTATAGACTAGACTATACACTAGACTATAAACTAGACTATAAACTAGACTATAGACTAGACTATAGACTAGACTATAGACTAGACTATAGACTAGACTATACACTAGACTATAGACTAGACTTTAAACTACACTATAGACTATAGTATAAACTAGACTATAAACTAGACTAGACTTTAGACTATATATAGTCTATTTTATATCTACTATGAACTAGACTCTAGACTATACTATATGTTAGGTTATAGATTAGACTATAAGGTACACTATAGACTACACTATAGATTAGATAAGACTATAGACTAGTCTTTAGTTTTGTCTATAGCCTAGTAGTCTACAGGCTAGATTATATGCAAGGCTAGATTATATACTACAGGCTAGATTATATGCAAGACTATAGACAGAAATGACTTTTAAAAGTAAATTCCTTTAAAACAAGAAAAAGTCCAAAAGGTTAAAACAAGTATAAATGAAAAATATGATTGTAATTAAAATATCACAGATTTCTTTTTTTTTTTTTTGAAAAGTTAAAACTAATAATAAAAGATCAAAAAGTCAGTAGTGGTAAGAGAAAAATAAAATAACAAACTCCCAGCTGGAATTCAATTTTGTGCCATTCAAAACAAAACAAATACCTCTACTACCCAATCCACATACTTCAAACATTTTTCCGTTTTCTTACTTTTTTTCTTTTTATTCGTGTTGAGGTATTTTTACATATTTTTCTGAAAATGTCTTCATTAGTTCTGTTATTAATGATGTTTTCTAAAGAAGTTCATGTTGTTTTCTTTAGATAACATAACTCTTAAAACTAAAGGAAAAATTAAAAAAAAAAAAAAATAAACAACAAAGAAAATATCACAATATTCTAAGAATGCACGAAATGTGTTAAGCGGATTATTTAAGAAAAAAAAAGTAGGAGGAGGTTACTAGTGTTTATCAAGTAAAGAGCCTACTTTTTTTGTTGTTGCTGTTGTCGATACTATTTGAAATATTGTAAATGTTCAAAAAACATACATTTACCCGATGTTTTAGAAATGGTTTATGAAACAAAATGTTTTGAGACTTTGTTAATTTTAAGAAAATATTTGATTTTTGCTTTTGTGTGTAACGTATTTAAAATGATTTATATGTTTTATTGATAATTCAAGTGATATACTACATAATATAGAGTAAATTCTATAGCTGTTTATATCAGTAATGACTTTTGCATGAATTTCCAACTTTCCGTCTCTGTGCTTTTTTTGTGTTGCCGTATTGTTAAATCACAATGCTGCCATAACATTTCATAATTAGACCAGCGATCTTTAATTGTTCAAAATTTATACAAATTCTATTATATTTTAATTAGATTACAATTGAATTCATGTTAATTTCTAAAAAACTGCTTAAAACATAAACGAACAAACTAAATATTAAACTTAATAAGAAAGAAAAAACTCAACAACTACTAAAAGCTGATGATGACGAGAAGCTTAAGCCACAAACCATACAAACACAACAACATCAGCAACCACAACAAAAACAACACAATCGCAGTAATAACGCAACGAACCAAATAGAGGACCACCCAAGTTTAGACCACACATGAAGTTCAGCCCCAGCTTAACTTTAAATCACAGCGCTCAAACACACACACACACATACATACATTACATTCTCCAGAGCCACAGTTAAGGCAAATTATTTTCTACACTCGAAAAGCCGCCTTAACGCAAAAGTTTTTTTTTTTTTTTGATGCAAGCAAATGTATGTGTGTGAATGGTTGATTGTTTGTTTGGATGTATAATACTAGTACTTACTTGATTTATAGTATTTTATAGTTTGAAATAAAGTTGGTAACAGCAACAAAATAAAAACCAAAATCAAGAAATTAAGAGAAAAAAACAACAACTAAATGTTTAGTTTATTGATGTTGATGAAGTAAGAGGAATGAAGGCCCCAAAGGCATAATGCCAACAAAGTCACGCTAATGGACAAATTTAGAGATTTAGCTACCTCACCTTACATCAAAACATACCAACACTCATATGTGTAATGTTTAAGAGGTTTAAGGAAAAGAGATGTTATTTCTTCAAAAATCTGATAAATCATCAATTGGCAACACTTGACTATAGTCTAGATGTAGAATTAATTGATGTCTTTAGAATTGACTACAGTGTTTAGTCTATAGTGTAGTCTATAGTGTAGTCTATAGTGTAGTCTATAGTGTAGTCTATAGTGTAGTCTATAGTCTAGTCTATAGTCTAGTTTTTAGTCTAGTCTATATTCTTGTCTATAGTCTAGTCTATAGTCTAGTATATGGTCTAGTCTATAGTCTAGTCTATAGTCTAGTCTATAGTCTAGTCTATAGTCTAGTCTATAGTCTAGTCTATAGTCTAGTCTATAGTCTAGTCTATAGTCTAGTCTATAGTCTAGTCTATAGTCTAGTCTATAGTCTAGTCTATAGTCTAGTCTATAGTCTAGTCTATAGTCTAGTCTATAGTCTAGTCTATAGTCTAGTCTATAGTCTAGTCTATAGTCTAGTCTATAGTCTAGTCTATAGTCTAGTCTATAGTCTATAGTCTAGTCTATAGTCTAGTCTATAGTCTAGTCTATAGTCTAATCTATAGCCTAGTCTATAGTCTAGTCTATAGTCTAGTCTATAGTCTAGTCTATAGTCTTGTCTAAGTCTAGTCTATAGTCTAGTCTATAGTCTAGTCTATAGTCTAGTCTATAGTCTAGTCTATAGTCTAGTCTATAGTCTAGTCTATAGTCTAGTCTATAGTCTAGTCTATAGTCTAGCCTATAGTCTAGTCTATAGTCTAGTCCTATAGTCTAGTCTATAGTCTAGTCTATAGTCTAGTCTATAGTCTAGTCTATAGTCTAGTCTATAGTCTAGTCTATAGTCTAGTCTATAGTCTAGTCTATAGTCTAGTCTATAGTCTAGTCTATAGTCTAGTCTATAGTCTAGTCTATAGTCTAGTCTATAGTCTAGTCTATAGTCAGTCTATAGTCTAGTCTATAGTCTAGTCTATAGTCTAGTCTATAGTCTAGTCTATAGTCTAGTCTATAGTCTAGCCTATAGTCTAGTCTATAGTCTAGTCTATAGTCTAGTCTATAGTCTAGTCTATAGTCTAGCCTATAGTCTAGTCTATAGTCTAGTCTATAGTCTAGTCTATAGTCTAGTCTATAGTCTTGTCTATAGTCTAGTCTATAGTCTAGTCTTTAGTCTAGTCTATAGTCTAGTCTATAGTCTAGTATATAGTCTAGTCTATAGTCTAGTCTATAGTCTAGTCTATAGTCTAGTCTAGTCTATAGTCTAGTCTAGTCTAGTCTATAGTCTAGTCTATAGTCTAGTATATAGTCTAGTCTATAGTCTAGTCTATAGTCTAGTCTATAGTCTAGTCTATAGTCTAGTCTATAGTCTAGTCTATAGTCCAGTGTTTAGTCTAGTCTATAGACTTGTCTATAGTCTATGCTCTACTCTATAGTCTAGTCTATATTCTAGCCTGTGCTCCAGTCTATAGTCCAATCTATAGTCGAGAATATAGTTTATTGTTCATATTATTTTAATTTTACAAAGAAAAAGAGTTGCCACATTTAAACTTTAAACATGACAGGGTTGGAAAATTTTGTACTATAATCATTTATATATACATATATACTTTTAATATGCAATTTTTTGTCTATGAATTCAATTATAAATTTCTATTAGCATTTTTTTCAATACCCTTTTTAAAATATTTATGATTTTTAGCCTAAAGTGGCCAAGAGTGTATTACCAGTGGCAAGTAGTAATTATTACATTAAGTGCGGTTTGGCATGTGGAACGATATATAATATAACCAAACCAACAACGATCACGTTGATGCTGAAAATGATGATGATGATGACGACCACAAATATAAAACCAACATAGCATGCCACCAATAATGTAATACGGTTTGCTAAGAGACATGTTCATGGCACAAAAGCAGTAAGAGTTGAGAGCTTTACAGTCAACAGAGACAAAAACTAAAGCGATACTTAATACTTCGAAAAACTACTTTTTTTTTTACTGGTTTTAGCGGTTGGGTAAAAAGCTTAACAGACAGCAGGGGCAAAATGGAAAAACACAAAAAAAACCAACTTAGTCCCGTGTCCATGTGGCCAACGTGTGCGATGAGGTCTTAGATTACAATAACGACGACGTTGACTGGAAGTTTAACCAAGAGTATATTGTCATTTAACTTGTCTACAATCATGTTAAACAAACCAGCAATACATATAACAACAAAAAAATAATATTATTTAAGAAAAATATGCAACTGTTCTCTGTAAACCTTTACTTTTCCAAACAAATATTGCTTATTTCCTCACTCTCTCTCTCTTTTTGGAGAGGAACTAAGAGTCTCTTTGTTTTGTGTTTTAGCTTACAAAATCCCCACTTCCCGCCATCATAGATAAAATAGTTGGTGGTCTTTACATGATATAAACAACATCAAAACAACTTTGAATCTATAAATTAAGACATTATATTACAGCGCGGTTGGTTGGTCCGTCCATAATATTAAGATAACAAGAAAGAAAAAGAGAAATAAACAAAAGCAACGAATTAAAAATGCCCTACTTGTTACAATTTTTAACAATATCTAAAACAAGTACTACGCTTGGCATCACTGCAGTAATCGATCTCATAGTATTGCCATATTGTTTGACACCAGTGATGCTAAATTTACTTATTTTCTCCAACGTTGAAAATTAGTTACTAGCTGAAAAATGGAAACTTATGTAAAAAAATAACAGTTTTTAAATTATAAAGAACTAAGTTTACTTATTGAATTTGTAGCGCTGTTTACCTATCAGCTTGAAGTAAAAAATTAAAACTTAAATACAAAATAACAAAAAAAAACAATAAATTACAAATACAAAAGCTTTGCTTGAAAAGCGAAAACACACTGTGTAGTACAAATGCTCAGGAAAAACAACAACAACAGTAATACATAATAGCGGTAACAACAACAACAACTGTAGAGCATGGTTAAACTTTGCTGGTGGTCGTTAAAGTCATGCCAGATTGTTTCGAAACAAAAATGAGAAGAATTTCAAGTTTAAATGAAAACTATGGTCTAGTTAATAGTCCGGACTATAGTCTAGTATATATTCTGAACTAAAGTCTGCACTGTAGTCTATATAGTCCAGTCTATAATCTAGTCTAAAGTCTAGTCTATAGTCCAGTCTATAGTCTAGTCTATAGTCTAGTCTATAGTCTAGTCTATAGTCTAGTCTATAGTCTAGTCTAAAGTCTAGTCTATAGTCTAGTCTAT
>NC_060954.1:6863288-6895918 GCF_022045245.1 Lucilia cuprina
GGCATAGATTGTGTAGTTTGGTGATTATTCAATTATTAGGATGCAAGGGATAGTTGAGTCCAAATAGATTTCTGTCATATTTATGTTTGTTTCAGGTTGCTCGAATCAATGGAACAGGATTGATGGAACAGTTTATGAATTGTAGGATGGTTGAAATAGATTTGTAACGATCTGGATAGATATAAGAATAATAGCATTTAGATAGATAGATTAGATTAGATTCTATGATTGAATTGATTAGATCATTGATATTGATTGGTTCGTATTGATCGAATCTTGGAAATACTTTGGATGTTTCCTCAAAGATTGGATCGTTGAGATAGATTGGTTCGATCGTTTAGAAAGATTGTAAGTTTACGGATTGATCGGATAGTTGGGATAGATTGGATACTTTGGAATTGATAGGACTATAGAAGGAATAGAATGGTGAATGAATAGTTTAGTTAGGATATGATGGTTTAGGTAAATTGGATAATTTGGGATTGATTGAAGCATTAGAAGAGATTTGTTGTTTTGAGTAGATTAATTTAGAATTAATTGAATCGTTTGGTTTTAATAGAATTGGATTTTTAAGTTTGTGATTGATAAGTTGTAAAGATAGGAAAATAAGCGGTTGACTATGACTTAACAAAACTGTGTATTTATATGACCAATCCAAAGCCTTTAATACATCTATATGATTGGTTTTTATTTTAAAATTACCACAATTTTATTAGCCTGACCGATACGTTGCAATCTAATAAATTTGTTTTAAAAGTGTAAAAGTTTCTTTTATAATTTTGTTTTTCTTATGAATCGATTGCTACGAAAAATAAAATCAAGTCCTTAAAGTTGAAACATTAAACCAAGTGGGTGGTCCAAAATGATTTCTGTAAATGTTGCTGTTTGTTGTTGTTGTTTTCTTATAACATTTCTGTTTCAGTAAAACCTTTACCTAGGCAATTGCAAAAGACAGCGTCATCAGTTGGAGGAGACTTCCAACAACTAAGTCATCGTCGTCAACAGAAACAACAACATCATCATCATGGTTGTTATTGATGTTTTATTATTATTTTTTATTTGAGTTTTGTGTGTGTGTGTATGTTTTTTTTAGGGAGAAGCTTTTAAAGCATAATTGGTTATACCAAGTTAGCCAACAACAACTACAACAATAGCATGTTGCTTGTTTGTTGTTGGTTGTTTTTTTTATGAATTGGCGTCTGTGTGGTACTCCCAACTCCATTCACAAAATACCTATATATATGTTTAAAGGAGTTTAGTAGTAAAATTTACTTTCAAATAAAGTCAATTTTAAGGCAATTTCATTATTTTTCTAGTTCTTATCTAAATTTATCTCTATAAAGTTGACATCACTTAACACAATTCCATTAGTAAACATTTGATGTTTCTCTTTCTAGAGTCTAGACACTTCAAACTAGGGTTCTACAGTTGAAACGAAAAGTCTACTTTTCGACTTTTTTCATTTAGTTAAAAGTCGACTTTTCGACTTTTTGCATTTTATGAAAAGTCGATTTTCCAACTTTTCGACTTTTTGCATTTTATGAAAAGTCGATTTTTAAACTTTTCGACTTTTTTCATTTAAATAAAAGTCGACTTTTAGACTTTTCGACTATAAGTATTTTATAAATAGTCGACTTTTCGACTTTTTCGATTTTTTCGACTTTTTGATTATTTTCGACTTCTTTCTACTTTTTCCGACTATTTTTTGACTTTTTTCGAGTTTTTCCGACTATTTTAGAGTTTTTGACTTTTTTTCCACTTAAACCCTAGTAAACATTTGATGTTTAATAGTGCTGCCACAGTTTCCATTTATTTTTGAATATTTTTCTTTCTCTCTTTTAGAGTCTAGACACTTCAAACAAATTTTAAATGAAACCCTCATCTCATTATAGTATATAAACAAATTATATAAACTTTAACGTTTAACCTCGTTATAGTATGTGTTTCAAAAGTATGTGCGCCAGCGTCGTTTTAACGTTGGCAAATTTGTTAACATTGTTGTTGCCGTTTTTTTTTCGTGTGGCAAAGTAGTTGACTGTTTTACTTTTTTTCTTAATTTTTGTTTGTTGTATTATTATTACATACTAAGAAATGTGTATGTGTGTGTGTGTGTATGTTTTAGCACAAAAAAACGTAACTTATGTCGGAGGATTTGTTGACTTAAATTGTCCATTTGTTTTTAAGTTGTATTTTAGCTGTTTTTTTCGTTGGTAGAGTTTTTTTTCTTAAAGCTGATGCCACACAAGTTGTCGTTTTATTTATAAAAGGTTTGTTTTTTTTTTTGCATCTTTCTAAAGAAAGCTTGAGACATAATCATAATTTATGTTGAAAATTATAATAAACTTTTAACAACACAACTTCAAGTTATAAAATAGTTATTATTTCTTAAAATTATGTATTTTTAGAATTTCAATTTTAAAAGAATAATAAAAAAAGTGTTTTTAGCCACGAAGTTTTGCAAATTTTGCAATAACACTGTCTGGCATCACCAGCAATCATGTGGAGGTATAAAATATCTAAACTATAGACTAGACACCGCAGATTAGACTATAATGTAAATTATAGACCAAATCATCGGCTCTAGACTTAACTACAAACTAGACTTTTGATAAGACTATAGACAAAAATATAGACTAGGCAATAGTATAGAATATAGACAAGACTATAGACTACACTATAAACTAAACTTTAGACTACTATATATTAGATTATAGGCTAGAGTGTATACTAGTCTATAGACTAGACTATAAACTTGACTATAGACTAGATTTAGACTATAGATTAGACTATATACTACACTACTTACTACATTATAAACTAGACTTTAGACAAGAGAAGTCTATACTAGACTACTGACAATATTATATAATAGACCTTAGACAAGACTAGATTATAAACCAGACTAGAGACTAAATTTTAGACAAGACTATAAATACTAGACTGTAAACTATTCTATAAACTAGACTATAAACTTTACTATATACTATCCTATAAACTAGATTAAAGACTGAACTATGAACTAGACTATAGACGAGACAAAAGACTAGACTATAGACTAGACAATAGACTAGACTATAGACTAGACAATAGAGTAGACTATGGACGAGACAATAGACTAGATTATAGATTAGACTATAGACTCGACTATAGACTAGACTATAGACTAGACAATAAACTAGACTATAGACTAGACAATAGACTATAGACTAGATTATGGACTAGACTATAGACTTGACTATAGACTAGACTATAGACTAGACTATAGACTATACTAGACTATACTACTATAGACTAGACTATAGACTAGACTATAGACTAGACTATAGACTAGACTATAGACTAGACTATAGACTAGACTATAGACTAGACTATAGACTAGACTATAGACTAGACTATAGACTAGACTATAGACTAGACTATAGACTAGACTACAGACTAGACTACAGACTAGACTAGACTATAGAATAGACTATAGACTAGACTATGGAATAGACTAGACTATAGACTATTAGTAGACTAGACTATAGACTATTAGTAGACTAGACTATAGATAGATATGTAGATAGAGAGATAGATGGATAGATTGATAGATAGATAGATAGATAGATAGATAGATAGATAGATAGATAGATAGATAGATAGATAGATAGATAGATAGATAGATAGATAGATAGGCTACACTATTGACAAAACTAGACTGGAGAAGTCTGTTCTTAGTTCAAATTTGAATAAAATTGTTATAAATTTACTTTCCGGCCCCTTGTCATTTGCCAAGAACACCCGGCCCTGTATTTGTTTCTTCTCAAAATTAACATAATTGTGATAATGTTATAAACATTACTATGCTATTCCCAGTAATGACTTTATTTACTACTGGCCAACATAAAAACACACAAATCCACGAACATTAAGACTTTTTGAAGCATTAAATTTAGGAGGAAAAAACCTCTTAATATAAAACAAATAGAAAGACAGAACAGAGCGAGAGAGTTTTCACTCTTAACTAACATTACAGTTATAAAGGAAAAATCAAAATGGCCGCATAATGAAAAAACTCTTTTGCTAACAGTTATGGAGAGTTAAAATATGTAAAGAGAGTGGAAGCTAGTAAAATAGAGAGAATTTTTGTGTGGGTTAAAAACAAAACAATATAAAATGCAGTGTAAATAGCTGAGAGATACATAGATACAATGTGTGTGTGTGTGTGAGATTGTGAGGCGATAGTGTCTGTTTAGTAGCACGCTGCTAATGAAGTTGTTTCGAGACTAAAATCATAATATCTCTATACAAAATGTTAAAAAGACAACTGCATCAGATTGAAAACGATCTTCGGTCGAGTAACACGTTTTAGCGCTTAAAAATAATAAGAAAATTTTTATAATTTAACATTTTTTTATATTCACACACACACATACAAAAAGAAACAAAACACAAAAGAAAAAGATAAAAATGTATAGAATATATCCAGAATTTATAAAGAAATAACCAAAATTATAAGAATTAATAAAGTGTTTAAAGAAATAAACAAATATTTTAAATGAAATTTATAACTTTTATACAAAGCAACAAAATAAAGTGAAATATTTTTAATATAAATAATAAAAAAGTATTGAAAATTAAACGAATGGATTACGCTGAAATTCGAAAATAAATACACAAATTTATAAGAAAACAAAAAAAAGAGAGAAGTTTATTTAACTAACCACGAGAAATTTTATTTAACTTAAAAAGCCAAATAAAACAAAATATAAACCTAAAAGAAAACGTGACAAAAACATATTTTTAAAAGTAAAATCCTTGAAAGAAAACAAAAAAATTAACAAAATTTCTAATAATGATGTAAAAAGTGTTTTATTTGAAAAGTTTTAAAAAGTAAATTACAAAAAAATAAGTTTACATATTTCCAGCATTAACACAAAAAAAAAAAAGAAACATCTTTATTAAAACAACAACAACAACAACATTGCCTTAACAAATGTTTATATCTAAACATAAACAACTTGGCAGCACTGCTTAAATAAATGTGTGTAACCAATGCAGCGTTTTAGTAAAAACTGTTTATAAAGCAAATTTTAGTAATTTGCTAAAAAAAACGAATTTAAAATTTTAATAGAAATTCTAATTAAGAGTTAATCACAAAAATATGGTTGTACCCACAATGGATAGTTTACCGCGTGTACCCGATACACATGGAGATGTGGTCGATGAAAAATTATTTTCAGATTTATATATACGCACCTCATGGGTGGATGCCCATGTAGCACTCGATCAAATCGATAAGGTAAGTTTGGCATATTTATAAAAAAAAGGCTAAAAATTTATTTCAATTGAATTTTAAAGAAAAACATCGAAGTTTTTAAACTTTGACCTTTAGCTATGAAATATATATTAACTAAATAGTAAAAATTTAGTTAAAATTTACCTGTTAAACTATAAAAATCTATAACAGCTGCTGTTAAAGATTTAAAATAATTTTGGAAAATTTCAAACATGAAAATTTCAAATTGAATTATCTTTTCTAATATTCTTTTTCAAAAAAGAAAAATTGCCACTTTTTCACTTTACCAGGCCAGTCACAGAATTTCATTCCGATCGAAAATGGAATTATAACTTTTAAATAAAATAATAACTTTAAACTATTGTCAATTTCACATTAAAAATGTAAAGTGGTTTCTTTCCGAAAAAAATAAAATTTTCTTATATTGAAGAAGAAAATTAGGAAAGTTAATTCCACTTTTGATCGTAATCGAATTCTGTGATAGACCTGTACATTTTCAACGTGAAATCGACAATAGTTTTAAGTTATTATTTCTATAAGTTTTTATCCTATTATTTACAAGTTATAATTCCATTTTCAAACGGAATAGAAATCTGTCACATTCCAGATGGAAATATGTCATTTTCCAAACATGGCGAAAAATATTTTTGCTTAAAAAGCCGTCAAATCATATATGATACAATAAAAGACCAATTATATTATCAGAAAAGAAGTAAAAGTATATATTTTATATATCAGTAGAAAGCTTATGGTGTGCACTTTTCAAATATATATAAATCTGTTAATATTTCTAAAATCCTTAGAATAAAGTTTGCAAAAAAGTTTAATAATAAAGTGACTGATTTAAAGTCAATAATTTCAGGAGTGGAAAAAGTTTATCTAGTTATTTTATATATCAGTTGAAAGCTTATGATGTTTACCTTTTTAAGAATGTATAAAATGTATAAAAAAACTTCAAAAATTCAATGAACTTTTTATATTTGTAAAAAATATTATCAAAAATTTCCTTAGTTGGAATAGATAAATGTTCAAAATCATTTACTAATCTTTTCTAAATAGTGCCCCATAGTTTCTGCAGGGCATGCTCAAGCTTGCTTTCCGCCATTTTTATTTGGTATATACCAATTTAAAACTTAAAGGCCTATAAATTTTCTTATATCAAAAACTAAACCTTCTAACGGTTTTTTTTATAGAAATTGACGAAATTCTAACAAAAAAATAACTTGTAATTGATCTCTTAAGTTTCAAGAAAAACACACACCAAAAAAAACGTCTTTAAATATTTAAATATAAAAATAAACTACAAATAACTAATAAGATTTTTCTATTAATTAAATTAATCCGAAAAAAAAAACAAATACAAAAGAGACCACCCAATAAATATGTAAGAAAAAGCTTAAAGTTATAAAAAAAATATATTTTTATAAATTTTTTTGTTTACGTTTAATTGAGTCATTAAAATAAATCGTTTGCGGTTTGACAGCTTTTTTTTATAACCGTTTGTTGTTTCTGTTGTGTTTTTGTTTTGGTTTTTTTTTGCGCCTCTGTCAAATTTACTACTACCAACAGCCACAAAACAATAACAAAAGTTTATGCCACCAACCAAGTTTCATAAAACAGCAACAATAATATGCATACAAAAATGCAAGGCTTAAAAACAACAAAAACACAACAACAACAACAACAACAAAAAAGGCGTATAATAACCCAACCATTATTATGCTTGTTGTTTTTGTAAAAAAACAGACCCCACTCCCCAAAATGAAACACAAAAATGATAGTAAGTGTATTTTAGATCAATCCATAATGGCAATCAATTGATCGCTTGCCAAAAAAAAAATAAGAAGAAAAACAAAAACAGAAAAAAATTTTAGAGCTGCTGTATAAAGTTAAAAACTATAAACGTTACTCGCCTCCAAGCTGGTAGAAACATCCAAAAGGAACATTCGAGTTCATTGCTATACACTCATGAAAAATATAACAATTAGGGTTCTATAGTTGAAACGAAATGTCAACTTTTCGACTTTTTCCATTTAATTAAAAGTCGTTTTTTCGACTTTAATATTTTATAAATAGTCGACTTTTCGACTACTTTTGACTTTTTTCGACTTTCCGACTTTTTTCTACTATTTTCGACTTTTTCCGACCAGAGTTAAAAATTTATAAAGTTGCCAGAAGCGTAAATTTATAATGTTGCCATTTAACATTATATTATTATTTATTATTATTATTAATAAAAAAATTGTATTTATATCTTTTTCTATTTGTTGCAATTTTTTGAGTTTTTTCAACTTTTTCCAACTATTTTCGACTTTTTCCGAATTTTTCGACTTCCGACTTTTTTCGACTTTCCGACTTTTTTCGACTCTTTCCAACTTTTCGACTTTCCGACTTTTCGACTTTTATTTACAATGTCGACTTTTCGACTTTTTTCGACAAAAAGTCGATTGTTCGATTATTCGAAAGTCGATTTATAGAACCCTAGTAACAATTACAAGTCATTCAATTTCCTGCAATTTTTATCATAAACTCAAAAAATTTTAGCAAAATATATTTTTTTGATCAGCTGTTAACTGATATTTGTTCAGAAAACAACTTATAATAAATAAACAATGTTTTTAAATTGTTTTTACAAAACATTACTAAAAATTTTATCATCTTTAAAAGTTTATATTTGCACTTACACTGCCAGCTCTGTTAAGGATTTGTTTATGTCAAGAAACGTTTGGAAAAAAAACTATTGTAAATTATAAATTAAATATTTAATTTATTAACTACTTACGATATTTAGTTAATTTTTACAAAAAATTAAACATTTTATAACATATTTAACAATTTTCTAAAGCATTTTTGTTCATTTGTTTTCTTAAGGTTTTTGTGTGTTTTTGTTTACATTTCAACAAAAACAAGTTGCCAGATTACTATTTACATTAGGTTTATTAAGGTTTGTGTATTTGTTTGTGTTTGTTTACCTTTTAGTAAAAAGTGTTGCCACCAAGGCTTTACTTGTTTATAAGCGACTTTTTTAGCAGAGAAAACTAAGTTTAACAATTAAAACATCAATTAATTGTCTAAACAACTTAAAAGATGATACTTTTTTAATTTAAATAAATAGATTTTAAAATTTGTTTAGATTTTAAACAAAATTAAAAAATCTATATAAATATGTTAAAAAAATGAAAAATATTTGTATATTTAACCAATTTTTCTTTATGAGTGTATATTTGCACATCGCCTCCACCTAAAACTTTTATTTTACTGCCACATTTACTATGACTCGCGTACCTACCTACCACCAAACACAACAAACAACTCAATTCACTGTTGATGTTGATGATCGTGGGCTCTTATTTTCGTCATTGTTGTTGTTTGTTTTTTTTTTCTTCTTTCCAATGCTGTTTTGTTACAAGTATTTTTACGTGAAAAGAACACACCACAGCAGCAACAACAACAACCAACAGCAGAGAAAGGAAAGATGAAATAAAATGTAAAAAAAAACACATAAACGTAAATCCAAAATAATGAAGACATTAAAACGCTAAACGAACACACACAGCGGGGCCAGTAAGACAGATAGACAGACAGTCGCTCGTTCGTTCGTTCGGTCGATCGGGCAAACAGACAAGATATACATATATTTTACAAAAGCAGACTATGGAATTGTATTGTTGTTTGTAGTTGTTGCTGTTTGTTATATAGCCCCATTCAAAGCATCTTAACTACACTACAGCAACAACAATAACTGCCATTAAGACGAACAACAAAAAAATTACCATCATAATGATGTTTAAAATAAAATTTATACAAAAAAAAAATGAGAAAACAAACTGAGGATCTCAGTTACGATACCCTTAAGCTGTGCAACAACAACAACCACAATAACAAATAACATTATTAAGGTTTTTTTGGGAGGGGGGTAAGAATAATAACAAAAATAACAATAAACCTTTAAAAACCTTGGAGCTTTAGTTACACACAAACACACACACATGAACTAAACATGTTGTTGAAATGTTGAGCAACATAAATTAGAAAAGCGCAGCAGCTGACAGCACTGTTATGAAATGAAGAACACATTGTTTTGTTTTTAAGTAGAAGTTTTCTAATTCAAGAGAATTTTCTTTTTTTTTTTGTTAATAGAAGACATTATCTCCTTTTCATTGACATATGTATGTTTATGACTAATTGCATAGGTATAACAACATAAAAACTGTTTTAGTTAAATCAAGCTAATTTTAAATTTATTTTATTAAAATGTTTCCTAAAAATTTAGGAATTTTTTAAATATTTTTATTTCAATAGAATTGTAACACTATTTGCTTTCTAGTGATATATATTAGGCCTGACTTGGTTTTTGCTTAAGGACAAATAATATGCTGACAAAGTCATTACTAAGTAAAATGCAAAACTTCGTTTTGACTGTTCAACTCATAAAAAAAGTAGAGAACTTTGTAAACTATTCTTTCTTTCTCCCTTTTGAGTTACTAAAGTTACCTACTAAATAACTTGAAGAAAAACATTGAAACTCTTTACTATATCTTTTTATCTTTAACGATAATAAACCACAATCAAAACTCTTTTAAAACACACAACCGGAAACAAATTAATAAACATTTAAATAAATATGCTTTAAAAAAAAGAAAATATTCTTTATTTATTGTTATTAATTTCAGAAAAAACTATTACTTAAACTTCTCAATAGCAAAATAAACATGTGTTTAACAATGTGTGTTGTCAACATGCATATAAATAGCGGTTAAATGAAATAAGCTCTCCCTTATACGCTCTCTCTCTCTTATTCATTCTTAAAACAAATGCATACAAAACAAACATTACGTTTTTTTCTCGCATGTATGAAAAATGAAAAATACTTTTGGCAGTTTGAATGTTTTTTTTTGTTTTACTTTATTCTACATTTTGCTGAAATTCTGTGCTAAAAAAATGTGTTTACAATAACGTCAGTGTATGTATGTATGTATTTATGTATGTACATTCACATGTTAATATTACTGTGTGGCTGCCGCCTGACTCGCTTAAAATTTAGTTGTGTATGTCTGTTTATAATACAAATTCTGTGCTGTGTTGTGTGTGGCAGCCGGTATAGTGGCGACAGTGACCACCCATGGTGCCTGATATAAAAAAAGCAATAACAGCAAAAAAAAAAATCAACATATTCAAAATATTCCACATATGTATGAAAATAAAAGGAGCATAAAAATACTCTTTAGTTTTAAGACATTTCTTTAAGACTTCTCTTACGATTTTAACTAAAATTGTTGTTTTTCACTAGAGAATTATATAAAATAACTAATATTAATTGCAAGTTTCCTCATTTACATTGGCAACACTTTTCGAATGTAAACATGTTTGGCACAGAAATACAAGTCGAGGCGGTTCAAATCGGCGGAGGCTGACCGCCGCTAACTTTGGCAACACTTGAAATGAAGCAACAAAGCAAAAGAGTAAACAAAGTTGTAATGTCATAGTGATGTTGCCAGTTTAGAAGTAAACAACAAAAAATAACTGTATAGCAACAAAAATGTTTAACAACAAATTAAAAAGAGAGAAAAACAAAATGAAAAAACGACAGTGATGTATAAACAAAGTTGCCAGTTGTTTTTAAGAAGTAAATCAAAAACAAAATCAACATACATATGTAAATGTTGTGATTTAAAGCAAGATATAGAAAGATAATGTTAACAGAGTTACAACATATCAGTTAAACATATTATATGTCAATGAAAAGGAAATTGTGTAAAAAAATGTCAAAAAACATAATTTATTGAATAACCTTTGCAAAAAAAAGTAAAATTTACTCCCTTACACTCTGCAAACAAGTTCATAGCAGATAAGAAATCTCTAAAAACTCAAAGAAAATACACCAAAGAAAAAATTGTTTATATCATTTACTACAACATTCTGTCAAAATGACGTTTGTTTTGAAAAAAAAACAATTGCATATTTTTAAATATATTTAGCAAACTAATGCAAAAAATTCAACTGAATTTTTGTTTATATTAAAGTATAAAGCAAACGAAAAAAGCATGTGTCTTTTTAAGCATCCATTGGAACATACTACAAACATATCTGTCTGTCTGTCTTGCCATGGATATGGTTAATGGATGAGGAGGTATAGTCAAACGTAAACACAACAACAACAAGTAAACAGTTTTTTGTTGTTGTTGTCTGTTTTTTGCGGTCAAACTACAAGTAGTACGTGAGTCTCAGCTAGACATGACCAAAAGTACTTTTATACAACTTTTTTTTTTCTTTTTTGAAAAACAGTAGCTGAAGTTTTAATAATAATAAAGTTGTTTACATTGTTGCGCCTTGCTGGGTTGATTCAGTATTTTTTGCTTGTCATTTTTTTAACATTTTTTCTTCGTTTCAAACATAAAATGACTTTTATTTTTTAGGTTTTTTTTATTTAGAAATCTTATTTTTTTAAGGGGAATTGAGGTTAAAAAATTAAATGTTGCAAACATTGTGGGTGTGTTATATGAAATTGTTACAAAAATTTTGACATTTCTCTAAATTTGTTTTTAAATTTTTAATTTAAACTTTTTTTCTTCTTTAAAATTTGTCTTTTTGATTTGATTCGGATAAATAAATATGTTTAGCAACATAAATGTTGCCAAAATAAGCAAGAGTGTAAACAATCATTGTATAAACAGAGCTTAAAGTTGCCAGATGGTATTTTAATAGCTAAATAATCAAAAATAAACAAGTTTGTTTATAAAACATTTAGCAACACTTCAAAAGAGAGAAAAAAAACAACATTGACGTTAGCGTAATGTTGCCAGATTGTGTAAAGTAATGTTATAACAAGAAATAGAGGAATTTAAAGCAGCGCTGTAAACATGAAAGTTTAAATGATTTTTAATTGTTTGCTGGGTTAGTTTATGTGTTGTATGTTGTTTTTAATGTTAATTTGTCAAGTGCTGGATCTGTGTCTGTCTGTCGCTGTATTTAGACGACACATTTAAAACATTTTTAGGGAGGAGTAGTTATTATGTGTTTTTTTCTTTATTTCTACGCATTTCAAATTTCTAGCAAAAGATCAAAAGAAAGCGTACAGATTGTTATACACACCCTTATATGAAAACGTTTCTTTCCATTAATTTAATCCCCCTTTATAAATTTAAATAAACGTTGTTATCTTTTCACAAAAAAAGACCCGCATACTTGAAAGAAAATCTTCTTTTAAATAAAAAACCTTTATTTTTTGTTGTTAACCACTTCCGAGAATTTTTCAAAATAAAGAAACACGCCTACAAGTATATCCGGTTTTAGTTAGATTTTTTCGCAAGCAACCTAAATAAACATTTCTACTAAGTTTTTTTTTGAAAGATACCGGCTTTAATAATAAAGTAATCATTTTTATATATAAATTTTTTTTGTTAATTTCTCTTAAAAAACCATATAATGAAGACATTAAAATTTGAAATGAAAAAACACAAAGCGACCACACTCAGCGTTATTATTATATTTTTGTTGCTTTTATAGTTTTGGACCGAAAAACATAAAATTACGAAAAATCTTAAAAGGCCACAACAACAAAAACACATTTATATATAGAATGTATACCGGAAAGAAACAACAACAGCAAATATACTTATAAACAACAAAAAAAGTAATAATAACACATTCTGTGAAATTCATGAAAATCTTTTATACAAAAAAAAAAAAACATTTGGACTCACAGTCAGTCAGCCAACCACTCGCTGGTGAACCATTCAGGCAAAACGTAACAAATACATACACTAAATAAGGTTACCTGTTTATAATAGTATATCCAAGTAAATGTTTTACCTGTTTATTGTTTTTAAGTAAGACATTTACCAGGACAGACAGATGCTTGGACAGACGTTACAATTTGGTCTTGAAAAAACACAGACAGCTGTAGGGTTTAGATCTTAATAATAAACATAAATAAAGTAAAAAAGAAAACAATAGCAAGATCATTATACTTTAAAAACTAACTTTAAATTGAAAGCATTAAATTAAAGTTAGACTCAAATAAAGCCGTCATTTGTTGCTTAATTTAACGGCGTTACAAAAGATATATAAAAAATTTGTTTAATTTTTTATTAAATTTTAATTGAAATGTTTAAAAATTAAGAAAATAAAAGTTTTTCTCGAGTAAACAGGTATGGCAGCACTTTTTTTAAAGCACAAAAGCAAAAGAGAGTAAAAACTAAAATGACATTAACAGGGAGGTGAAGATAAGTTTGCCAGCAGAGTTTTTTTTTGCAGTTAAGCAACATTTTCTATAAGTAAACATGTTTAGCAACATTCATTTTAAACAACTAAGCAAATGGGAATTAAAACTACATGTATAATGACAATGGCAAAACAGACATGTTTAGCAACAATTATGGTAAATAAGAAAAGCAAAAGAGTTAGAAAATTACAATGCCATTAACAGAGTTGTTAAAATAAGGTTACCATAGCAGTTTTTTAAAGCGTAAGCATAATAACGTGTTGCCAAAGCAGTTTTTTTAAGCGTAAGCATAATAATGTGTTGCCATACCAGTTTTTTAAGCGTAAGCATAAAAACGTGTAGAAATAGAGAGAAAAGAGTAAAGACATGGCAAAATGAAAGAATATTGGAAAATATTCTATGAAAAATGTAAAATTTTAAAAGTTTTATAATATTTCCTATTGAAACCATTGAAATTTTAATACTTTTAAACGCTTTTCAACATCTTTCTCTAAAAGCCGTTTTATGGCTAAATGAAACTCAACAGTGATTCATTGAAGTAGTAACATCACCATCATCCTCACTCTACCAGCTACAAAATACATTGGCTTTTTGACTGCCGCCTCAAAAAGGTGGTCGACATCAATTTTCGTAGTGTTTTTTTAGGCCTGGTCTTAGTTACAAATGTTTAAGCCATAAAAAATTAAAAGAAAACCAAAAATGCGGGTTGTTGTTGACTACAATAACATCTTAATGCTAAAAAAACTGGCTTAAAAAATACATTTTTTCAAAAAAAAAACTACAAAACTATAATTTCATTGAAAAAACGACTTTAAAAGCGCACGTCATGGCACACGTTTTGAAAAAGGCAACAACAACAAAATAAACTTTTAAAGTTTACAAAAAAACCGTTATACTCATAAAAGAAAAAATCTGGTTTATTGAAAATATAATTTTATACAAAATGCAAACTTTTGTAATGTTTTTAATAACATGTACTTGAAAAAGAAACTTAACATTTTAATTTAACCCTTTTTTTAAATAAACATGTTTTTTGAGGTTTCTTTTTTTAATTTTGCTGAGAACATAGCTTTTTTTCTGATTTTTTAAATGTTCTGCTACTTGTTTTTTTCTTCTTTCAAATAAGGACATGTTTTTTGTTGTTGTTCTTTTTAGCAACATGTTGACCCTCAAACAAAAATTATGTATATGCTGCTTTTTTGTTGTTGTTTATATTATGTATCAACCTTAAGAACAATAACAAAAACTATAACAGTTTTTATTTCTCTTGTTGTTGTAGAGAAACTGTATGTTTGTATCTGTGTAATAAAAGTAGCAGCTGTTACTTTATTCTCTCACAAAAAAAAAAAAAACAAATGATAAGAACTAAAATTTTTGTGTGAAACTCTTGCAACTTGGGAGGTTAATTTAGTTTTGTTTTAATATACATATTTTTGTTGTTATTTTTTTATTGTTTTTAGATTTTCATCGCTGCATTTTTTTTATTTTGTTGATGTTTTCACTAATTAACGGTATTATAGTGTAGAGATGGTAATCTGTTTGTCTCAACACTATCTGTCAGGGATGGCAAGTGGAATTTTGAAATTTTGACAAAATCGAATTTAAAACTACTATTTGGTGTCAGATTGTATATTTTTGCAAAATTTAGATGAATGCGGAACTAAAACATTTTAAACCGACATTTTCATTCAGTAAACTAATCAATATTTGTAGTATATTAGTCAATGTACTATATAGTCTAATGTTATCTGATCTCTTTATTAAACTATAGACAAGAATAGAACATAGTTTAGGCTATAGTTTAGACTAGAGTCTAGGCTATAGTTCAGAGAAGTTTACATACTAGACTATATACCAGTTTAGATACTATAGACCACTATAGTCCAGACTATAGATCACACTATAGTTTACACAATAGACTAGACCGTAATCTAAACTATAGTCCTGACTGTAGATTAGATTATAGTCCTGACTATAAGCCAAACTATAGTGCAGATTATATACTACACTATAGTACAGAATATAGACTATAGTTCAAAAATTTCCCATACCTAGTTTTCTCTATATAATGAATTTATAAGAAACAAATTTTTGGGAGATTTCTTAAAAAAAAAACTCTTTTATAGTATTTCATTTATTAAACAAAATGGAAATTTGACACAATCATATTAACTGGGTGGTCTTAGCGTGAATAAAGATTTTCATACACATATAAAATGAATAACCGTTTTTTAAGATTTCTTATTAATGGTTTCATATGTGAGTATTTTCTACTTTTGAAAAATCATGTTGTCTTCCCCCATTTTTTTCAAAATTTTAATGATTGTGTGTGTTGTATCATTAACAAAAATCTTTTCTTTTTTAAATTTTTGTTTTTTTTATATTCTCTATGCCCTTTTTTCTTTTTATTTCATTTTACTTGGTGTTTTTGTTTTGTTTAATTATTGATTAAATAAAATTAACAAATGTCAATCATTCCACAATTTATTTTGGAAAAATGGGGATTTTGTATATAATGTAAATATATATGTATATAATTTTTGTGGGTTAAAAAATTTATATGTTTATTTTTGTAGTTCAATTAGTTTGACAGCTAATGTTAAATGTTGTTTTTAAATAAAATTTTCTTTTAACACAAAAAAAAAAAAAAATTATAAAAATATTTTGAAAAACTTTTTTTAATCTATAATGGGTGGTCTTTTTATGTATATCTTTTAATGTTAAACTTTTTTATTTATGTGTTTTTTATATTGATAAATTAAAATTTTATGTTAAATATTTTAAAAATTCTTTTTATAGTTTTATTTTTAAATCATAAATTTTTTAGGTTTAAAAAAACAACGACCACCATGTTTTATGTTTTTTTTTGTTGTAGTTGTTAAATTATAATGTTTTAGTTGTTTCTCTAAATTAAGTTGTTAGGTTTTAATGAAAACACAAAAAAAAAACTTTCATTTAAAATGCTTATGTTTGTTTAAACTTTAACACAACACATAAAAGAAATAAAAATGATTAATTATGTTTAAAAAGCAGAAATAAATTAACTAAGCAACAACACTTAAAAAAACTAGTTTTAATTTAACATTAAGTTTACTTTTAGTTTAAAAAGTATGTTTTTCTTAAAAAAAAACACAAAAATTTATGTGAATTTTTACACAGTTTTAATTTTATTACATTTTCTGACATTTAAAAGTGTTGTTAAGTGTTAGGAAAACAATAAAATAAAAAATATCGTTATTTCTTAAAGAAGGACAAAAACAGTGTTGTTAAGCGTTCAATTAAATAAAGAGGAAATTGTAAAGTTGCCATACCCTTAAATAAATAGTTAAGACCTTAGTTTTGCTACAAATTTTTTAGTTAAAGCAAATTTTTTGTGAAATTAACAAATTTCTTAAGAATTTTGTTAAATTTTCTAATAAACTAAGTAGTTTTTATTATACACTCCTGTTAGTTTGAAAATTGTAACACCCTAGAGTAATAAATCATGTTTGAATGACATGTTTTTACTCTAGAGTATTGCATTTACACACATTTTATGTTTTTTCAAAAATCTTTAACTAAAACCCCAGGAGATCGTTAGGAGGATTAAAACAACTACAACAATAAACATTAGCAATTTATCAATAGTTTAGACAACAGGCAACAACAACAAAAAGAAACATTTGTATGTTATATGTATAGACAAACATGTCATCAAAGATTTAGATAAAATTCCATTGAAATTGAAACGTAACAACAACTATATTACGTACCAAAAAAAATCTTAAAAGGAACGCCTGTTGCTTGAGCCATAAAAGTGTTAACAGGCCTTTAAAATTTACTGATGTGTATTTTACAATGATGTCTTAATATATTCTACTTGAGTAAAACGTACACACACAGACAACGGCTTAAGTGTATTTAAGGATTGTGTTTTTTCGGGAAGTTACAAGGAAAAAAATTAAGATTTCACAAAAACAGCATGACATTTTTTTTAGTTATTGACAAGTTTAGTAAGGCGTCGTTTGTCGTAAAGACATATTTTGGTTTTTGTGCAAAATTTTTCGTCTAATGACTTAAATATTTAGGAAAAAACCAAGATTTTTCTTAAGAATTTTATCTTTTTTTATGTCTTAATTTAAAAACAAAAATTTTAGACACGCCTTTTTGTAAAATTTTCATAAATTATCTTTATCTTAAAATTATCAAACATTTTTATGTTTTCTTTAAGGTTTTTTTTATAGTTTACGGAAATTTGGGAATTTTTCTAAATAATTTACCTTTTTAAGGTTTTAAAATTAGTCGTTTATAGGTTTTTATTGTTTTTAAATAAAATATAAATTTAAACCATAAAATTTTAAGAAAATCTATTTAAATTTAAAAAGTATTGAAAAAAACTTTATAGCGGAAATACAACATTAACTTAAGGGTTAATTAAAGCAATCATTAAATATATTTCTTTCTATTATGCCGTTAAATATAGAAAAATTATCAGTCTTTTTCTAAAAATTAAACAACGTTTCAAGCATTCTTAAATATTTCATCTGGCAGCACTAATTGTAACAGTTATTCGTTCTCTCTTGTTCTTTTACAAAAAAACAGTGTTGTTTACTTTAATTTAAGCTCGATTAATAAACCGGGTTGCCAATATTAGAAATTTACAATAACATTTATGTTATATCATGATATTTACCAAAAATTTTTTCTCTTTTTTTCCAGGGCAAAGCCCGTGGCAATCGCACTGCCATCTATTTGCGTTCAGTATTTCAATCCCACCTCGAATCCTTAGGTAGTACAGTACAAAAACATGCCGGCAAAGTGTTATTTATAGCCATTCTAGTATTAAGTACATTCTGCGTTGGCCTCAAATCCGCCCAAATACACTCCAAAGTCCATCAGCTGTGGATACAAGAGGGTGGTCGACTCGAATCCGAATTGGCCTATACGCAAAAAACCATTGGAGAGGCGGAAAGTTCTACACACCAGCTGCTAATACAAACGGCTCAAGATCCTAATGCCAGCGTTTTACATCCGCAAGCTTTACTCACACATCTGGAAGTGTTGAAAAAGGCCAGTGCGGTTAAAATACACATGTTCGATACGGACTGGAGTCTGAGGGATATGTGTAACTCACCCACCACGCCCAGTTTTGAGGGTCCTTATTTTATAGAGCAAATCTTTAAGCATTTAATACCCTGTTCGATTATCACGCCTCTCGATTGTTTTTGGGAGGGTAGCCAGCTATTGGGTCCAGAGTTTCCCGTACAAATACCGTAAGTATTAAAGAAAACGTTTTGGATAAGCCTGTACTTATAAATTTTTCTTTTTATTTCTGTTTACTTTACAGCGGCATGGATAAACGCATCACCTGGAGTTCCTTAAATCCCTCTAGTCTTATGCAAACTATGAAAAAACAAATGAGTGATCAAAAAATCTCTTTTGATTTTGATACCGTAGAACAGTATATGAAAAGGGCTGCCATTACCTCCGGCTATACCGAAAAACCCTGTTTAAATCCCAAAGATCCACAATGTCCCGACACAGCCCCCAATAAAAATAGTGATCATCCCTTAGATGTGGGTGCCATTTTAACTGGTGGTTGTTATGGTTTTGCAGCTAAATATATGCATTGGCCAGAGGAGTTAATAGTGGGTGGTGTACAACGTAATCGTACCAGCCATTTGCGTAAGGCAAAAGGTTTGCAAACCGTAGTACAACTGATGACCGAGAAGGAAATGTATGATTTATGGAATGAAAACTATAAGGTGCATCATATAGGCTGGAGCCCTGAAAAGGCGGCCGAGGTATTAAATGCCTGGCAAAAGAATTTCTCGCGCGAAGTGGAAAACATTATGAAAAATTCTCGTTTAGCTAAAAACTATGATGTTTATGTGTTTTCCTCCGCCACTTTGGATGACATATTGGAAAAGTTCTCTAATCCCAAGCCTTTGAGTATAGTGATTGGTGTTATTGCCACGGTTATATATGCCTTTTGCACCCTGCTAAGATGGCGTGATCCGGTCAAGGGACAATCGAGTGTGGGCGTGGCTGGGGTGTTATTAATAGGCTTTTCTACAGCCGCTGGCTTGGGTTTATGCGCCATTTTGGGTATTGTCTTCAATGCTGCCAGTACTCAAGTGGTACCCTTTTTGGCTTTAGGTTTAGGAGTGGATCATATCTTTATGCTAACCGCCGCCTATGCAGAAAGCAATCGCAAAGAGCAGACCAAGTTTATATTGAAAAAAGTGGGTCCTAGCATATTATTTAGTGCCTGTACAACCACAGGCGCCTTTTTTGCAGCAGTTTTTATACCTGTGCCTGCCTTAAAGGTATTCTGTCTACAAGCAGCCATAGTTATGTGCTTTAACTTGGCTGCGGCTTTAGTAGTATTTCCCGCTATGATTTCTTTGGATTTAAGAAGACGTACTGCCGGAAGAGCTGATATTTTCTGTTGTTGTTTTCCCATTTGGAAGGAGAAACCTGTAAACCAACTAACACTGCTAAACAATAATGCCACAAGAAGCAACAATCGTTCACGCAACACCACCGTCTTACCCAAAACCAGCAATAATACCCGAACATCTGCCATCAACAATCCAGTGCTACCACCGCAAGAAGAGGCTTTACTCACATGTCACAGTGAAAAACGTTTACCCGCCTTTACTTTTAGTAAATTTGCCGTTAAATATTATACACCATTCCTAATGAAGAGTTGGGTTAAGTTCCTTGTAGTCATGTCTTTTGTGGGCACGGTTATTTTTAGTTTATATTGTTCCACTAAACTGCAGGATGGTTTGGATTTGATTGATTTGGTGCCGAAAGAAACGAATGAATATAAGTTTCTTAATGCCCAAACATCGATGTTTGGTTTCTACAGCATGTATGCCGTGACACAGGGTAATTTTGAATATCCCAACAATCAACGTTTGTTGCATGAATATCATGAGGCTTTTGTTCGCGTGCCGCATGTAATTAAGAATGACAATGGTGGCCTGCCGGACTTTTGGTTATCTCTATTCCGTGATTGGCTTAGAAATCTGCAGAGAATCTTCGATCGTGAATTTAAAGATGGTCGTATTAATCAAGAGGGTTGGCATGCCAATGCTTCTAGTGATGCCATCTTGGCTTATAAGCTGTTGGTGCAGACAGGTTATGTGGACAATCCTGTGGATAAGAAACTGGTGCTGCAACATCGCCTGGTTGACAATGAGGGCATTATTAATCCCAGAGCTTTTTACAATTATCTCTCAGCCTGGGCTACCAATGATGTTTTTGCTTATGGTGCTTCTCAGGTTTGTAGTTCGTTTTTTTTTGTGTAAAATAAACAATTATATTATAATTTTCTTTTGTTCTTTTTTTAGGGTAAATTACATCCTGAACCTAGACAGTATTATCATGTACCCACCGAATATGATTTGAAAATACCCAAATCATTGCCTTTGGTCTATGCTCAGCTGCCGTTTTATCTGCATGGCCTCACCGACACCTCGGAAATTAAATCGCTAATCAGTCACATAAGAGATTTAAGTGTACGCTTTGAATCGCGGGGTCTACCCAATTATCCTTCAGGTAATTATTAGCTTTTTTTCAAAATCTTTAAGCTATTTAATAATTTTTACATTTTATTTTGCTTATTTCTTTAACAGGCATTCCTTTTATATTCTGGGAGCAGTATATGACTTTACGCTCTTCTTTATCTTTGATTTTATGCTGTTGTATAGTGGCCGCTTTTGTTTTAGTCTCTATTTTATTGCTGTCCGTTTGGGCTGCCATTTTAGTGGTTTTCAGTGTGTTGGCTTCTTTGACTCAGGTCTTTGGCGCCATGACTTTATTGGGCATTAAATTGTCCGCCTTGCCGGCTGTTATTTTGATCTTAAGTGTGGGCATGATTGTGTGTTTTACGGTGCATATTTCATTGGTAAGTTAGATAATGCAAAATTGTAAACTAAAAACTAGTAATTAGTCTAGTCTGTGGTCTAGTTTATACTACAATTTAACTTTTCTATTTCAGGGTTTTATGACATCTGTGGGCAATCGAGAACGTCGCGTACTACTCTCCCTTCAAGTTTCTTTGGGACCACTAACTCATGGCATCCTTACCTCCACTCTAGCTGTATTCATGTTATCTACTTCACCCTTTGAATTTGTCATCAGACATTTCTTTTGGCTGCTTTTGGTAGTACTGTGTGTTGGTGCTTTCAATAGCCTCGTGGTATTTCCCATAATATTAAGTATTATGGGACCTGAGGCAGAACTAGTGCCACTTGAACATCCTGATCGTATCTCCACGCCATCACCACAAATGTCACGTAGCAGTAAAAGAGCCAATAAGACTGTCATTGTACATGGTTCATCAAGATCGTCGTCACGTAATTGTCAGAAACAGCATTATCATCATAAAGATGTTAACATCAATGATCCCTCACTGACAACCATAACAGAAGAGCCACCATCGTGGAAGTCTTCGAATTCATCGATACAAATGAATAATGATTGGGGTAGCAAAATGACAGCTGGTATAGGAAATGGTATCAATGCTGGTCATCATTATGGCAATAATATTAATTATGCCAATAATATGAATTATCATCATCATCCACCACCACCGAATATGCAGCAGCAACAACAACCACAACCACCACCGCCAACTACAGCACAAACACATCATCTGCATAACCATCAACAACAACATCATCATCATCCCCACTACAATCCCATGTATGCCACACATCCGCCACCACCACCACAATATCATCATCCCTACCACATGGGCACACAACCTGCTTCACAAGGTAATCTAAATAATACAGCACAACATCCACCCCCACCATCCCGTGACGCTGGCAGTGAAGGCAAAAATATGAATAACTTTCCACCCGAATTACAAAGTATTGTTGTACAACCGGAAGTTACGGTCGAAACGCATCATTCAGACACGAATACTACTAAAGTAACGGCCACTGCCAATATTAAAGTAGAATTGGTAACACCGGGTCGGGCGGTTAGAAGTTATAATTTCACATCATAGCAATGAGCCCGCAGTGTATGTAAGGATGTTTAGATAATTTTAAATTATTTATTAAATTTACTTAAGGATTATGTACATACATATACATATATTTAGTTTATTAATAGAAAACAAAAAGTTTAAGAAAAAAACATAAGATTATAGTTAATATAGACCTGAATTTTAAGCCAAAATAGTAACCAAGTAACACAAACACAACCACAAACAAAAAAACTAAACAAAATACTTTATTACTTTGTAATTTTTTTTAATTATCACAAATTTTCAATAATTTTTCAAAGAAATAAAAGCATTTTTAGCATTTTGTTTAAAGAAGAGACTGATTTAGTTGTGGACAATAAAACTCTTTTAAAAAATATTTTTTTATTTAAAAACATAAGTTTTTTAGTAAATTATTAAAAAAATACTTAATTTTTAAAGTTTTCTTTTACGTGCTTTTTTTGTATTTAGAGAAAGTAAATAAAGTTGCCATTAAAACCGCAATGACAATACCGTTATCCTTTTTTTCAGCTGTCAATATAAACAAAGTTGCCATGTTAAATTATATGAAAAAAACGCGTAAATTTATTAATAAAGTAAAATTGGCAACGTTTTAAAAACAGTTAACTTTTATTTTCTCTCTCTCTCTCTCTCAGATTATAAATAAGAGAATATATACAAAAACTTTAAAAAATTTTGTAATTTTGGTTTAATTTAAACAATTTTAAACTGGTTTTAAATGAAAAAATTAATTTATAAAAGAGTTTTATTGTTAAATTAATTAACTCAAAGGCTAATTAAAAAAAAACTTCTTAAAACAACGAATTAGATTTTTATTAAAATAACAAATCTTTTTAATTTACAAAAATTTGAATAACTTACAAAATTTATAAAAAAAATCTGTACAATAATATTTAAAACACTTAACAAATTTGGTCTAACCTTTGAAAAAAAAAACTATTTATAAAATTTTCTTTAAAAACAAAAAAATTAACTTTATATTTAATTTTTTTCTAAAAAACTAATTGTATATAACTTCCTATATTTTAGTTACTAAACAAGAAACCTAATTTATTTATAGGTTTAATAAACTGTTTTTATTTTTATTTAATTAATTAATTTGCCAATTTATTTAAAAAAATCTTAAAAAAAACCTTATAGTATTTTTTTATAATAATATAATATTTTTATAAATATAATTTAGTTAAATAAAGAAAAAAATGTATTCCTCTTTTTTTAAACTGACTGTATACCAATTATTTACTTATAAATATTATTAATATATTTTTTATTGTTTTTATTTGTATGTATATGTTTTAATTTTTTTATTATTATTATAATTTTGTTTTAAAGTTTAAATAGTTTTTTAAGTAACTCTACAAACTACAACAAAATAAAGAAAAACTTATTTATATAAAATTATTTGTATATTTTTTTAAAAAATTTGCTAAACTTATTTTTAATTATTGTGTATAGAATTATTAATTTATGTATTATAATATAATTTAAAGCATTTATGTTTTTCTTTTAAAATAAATTAAAGGAGAAAAACAAATCATGTGCTATTTGAAAAAGAAAAAAATAAAGACTAAATTAATATTAAATATAAAAAAATAAAGAGATTTTTTTATAAAATGAATGGAAAGTGGGAAAACTAAATCTTGTATAAATATTAGTTTTTAAACAAAAAACATTAAATTTTTAATAGAATATTTGTGTTTTTGGTGTAATTTTGAACATAAGGATTAAGACACAGTAGTGAAATTTATCTAAAGGTGTTTTGTTATAGGATAACACATTTCTATAAAAAAAACACATTTCTATATAAAAAATCTAAAAAGTTGACTTTTATATATAAAATGTTATTAATAATGACTCTTTTTTCTATAAAAGTTTCAAAATATTTGCTTTAGTTAATTTTTCTTAATATTTTTTGGTAAAATTGTCTTAAAAAACCCGCCGACAATCGTTTTTTAATGAACATTTCAAAATAACTGAAAATCTAGCTGTTTACACTGCCATCTCTAGTTTATTTCTCTTAATATGACAAGCAAACAAGTCTGGCAACTATCTTTCTATACCCAATACAAATTTTTACATCTGGTGACTCAAAAAAGATAACAACACAGTAATAAGAAGAAGCATTGTATTTTTTATGTTTTCTCGCAATATTCTCTTGTCTTTATGTGAAAATTAAACTAAAATTAGAAAAATAATTAATAAAACCCGGTTAAAAATGCCCGAAGAAACAAAAGAAAGTAAAGCCAAAAAATTGGCAGCTGCTAGGAAAAAGGTAAAATCCAAAAACCTCTAAATACAAGAAAAAAACATAATTTTTTCATCTATGGACTTAACAAATGACACGTCACTTGGGGTGGCAGGCAGAAGGCTTACAAGAAGAAAAAAACAAACAATTATTGATTTATTAAAAACTAATAACTATAAACATATGTTTTTTGTTTAATTAAAACAGTTAAAAGAATATCAACAACGTGGCACGGGCTCCGGCATACAGACATCGGGCTCTAATGCATATGCAGATTCTGCTACCAATAGTGGTCATGTTAGTAGTAATATTTCGGAGAGATCTGAATCAGAACTACAGCTGAATGGTAGTGTTAATGATATAGCCCAAACGGAAAGTGTAAATGAAGTGGAATCTACAAATGTTCAACAAAAAGAAGAACATTTACCCATAGAAAATGTCAATTATTTTACTATGGAAGTGCCCATACTTAAGGCCGAAACAATTGAAGCCGACAATAGTGCTAAGCCTTCCTCAATGAATGAGGAAACTTTTCCAGAGGGCTCACAAAACATTAATGCCATACAAGTTCTGATAACGGAAAAATCTCAATTGACCATGGAGTTAAATAGATTTCGTACTCTGTGTCGTGAAAAAGATCTAGAAATGGAAGAACTTAGAGTACAGCACAACAATGCCGCAAAGCGTGTCGAAGAGCTAACACAACGTCAGATGGATGTACAAAAACAACAAGAACAGCAAAGACTACACAATGCTGAGCTGCAGCATAAGCTGGCCCAAGCTAGAGCTGCCCAAGAGGACAACATACAACACATTAATGAACTGCAACAGCAGTTATCGTTACGCGATGAACACCTTAAACAATTGGAATCGGATTTCAAAGAGAAATCCAATGAATTAGAAATGAGTCAATTGCGTATACGTCAACTTTCCGACGAAAATAATATAACCAAAGATAATCGTGTCGAGTCTTTAACACAAACGCAATTTATGTATGAGCAGCAAATTCGCGATCTACAGGCTATGGTGCAACAGCTGACACAGGATAAAGAACAGGCCAATACCCAGTATCAGACTTATGTCCAACAGTTAAATGCACAAGTTCAACAATTGACCGAACGTAATAATGAACTGATGGATGAGTCTAGCAAATTGCAGGAACGGGAAAAGCAGTGGGTCGATCATATTCAGCAAATGGAAAAGGAAATACAGAAGAATATTAGCAGGCAGGCGGAAGTTAAGGAGGAAAAAGAAAAGGTAAGTTTAGAAATGTGGAACTAAACGAACAAATAAGTCGTTAGGAAGAAATTTGAATCCGATTTCAAAAATTCAAATATAGTTCTAAAACTTAATTTTGAAAATTCGATATTAATTTTTTACTTTTTTTCAGATTTCCTCCCCAGACGCACCTGCAAACGAAGAGCAATTGAAAACCTTACAAGAACGTCTCGATGAATTCAATTCCGAACGTTATGAATTCCAATTGAAAATTAAATCCCAAGAGGATCGTTTGGTCAGCCTACAGCAGGAGCTAAAACAAAAAGATATCGAACTGGAACAGCTGAGAGAACATTTGGAAAATGTAACCTCCGAACAGCCAGATAAAACAAAACTATTAGCCACCATGGAATCAGATAAAGTGGCTGCCTCACGTGCCCTTTCGCAAAATGTCGAATTGAAAAAACAATTAGATGAACTAGAATTGCGATTTGTACAGCTGACCAATGATAAGGCTGATCTTATGACACGTTTAGATTCGGAACAGTATGCGAATCGTGAAATGCACACAAATTACGCTGCCATGGAGGAACGTTTAAGGACCATCGATGAACGTTTTAAATTCAAAGATGAAGAAATGATAAGACTTTCACATGAAAATGAAGAATTGAAAAAGAAATTGGCGAATAAGAAGGTAGGAAAAGAATTGTTTTGTTTTTTCTTATTTTTTTTTAAATGATTGATTTGTACAGATTTATAATAATGAAGAAAACGAACGAGATGAGCATGATCATGGACATCATCATGAGCATCATGATGAGCATGATCATGGACACCATCATGAGCATCATTATGAACATGATCATGGGCATCATAATCACGGCGATCATGATCATAACAATCATGGCCATAATCACGGTCATGATGATCATGAAGATCATAAACATGATCACGATCATGATCATCATAAACATGATCACGATCATGATCATCATAAACATGACCACAATCATGATCAACATAAACATGATCACAATGAAGAACATAAACATGAGCATGATTGTAATGATCATAAACATGATCATCATCAGCATGAGCACGACGATCATGATCACGCGGATCATGAATCTTGTCAAGAAGCTACCGAAGAGAACATTACTAACACGACCCAACAACAAACCCCTATAACCCATAAAAAGCCAGTCCAAACAACAACTGGCCATACAACAACAACTCCTCGCATTGCCACCGAGGAAGCTGTTGAAAAGCTACAACAACGTTTTACCCAACTAATGACCCAATGTGCAGACCTAACCGAAGAAAAACAACGGCTAGAACATTTAGTCATGCAATTGCAATCGGAAACCGAAACAATAGGTGAATATATTGCTCTCTACCAAACCCAGAGACGTATACTAAAACAACGTGAATATGAGAAAGCCGCTCAGACAGCCATGCTACAGGCAGAACGTGAACAAATGCGCGAACGTTTAACTATGCTTAATAATTTGGTCAATAGTTTAGGTATGGAATTGCCACAAAATCAACATTTGAAACAACAAATCAATGAAGCCTTAGCACAACAAAATGCCATAGATGTTAACTGTACGAATAGCCCAAACATTGAGAATAATACTATAGATTCTTTAGAAACTTCTCCTCTAAATGACAAACAAACAACAACAGCAGCAGCAATAAAAACAGATTTAAATTCTCCGGAATCTCAACAGATTCTACACAAAATACAAGATATAATAACGGAAATAAAGGAAAATACCAAAGAACTACCCACCATAACACATTCGGTGGATCATTTAAATTGTTGTTCGGGTAAATTTGAAGTGGTTTAATTATGATTATATTGTCTTCTCTTTAGTTAGAAATGGATAAGATGATATTTTGCTAATATAATTAGAATAATAGTATTTGTTTTTTTTTTTTAAGAGTAATAACATTCTTATGTAAATATTTATAATTTGTACAACAAAACTAAACGTAAACCTTAACTACGTGGACAGAAAATAATAAATTTATTTAATAATATTATGCTTTTTTTAAAAAGAAAAACTAAATAAACACATAAAGCATATAATGGCATCAATTTAAGCGGGGAGTTTTAATAATTTTGCAAATTTCGAAATAGTTTTGATGTTTTCTTAAAAAAAATCAAACTAAATATCGAAAATTCTTTCATAAAAGTGTAGTTTTTTGTTAAAAATTCGATATTTTTTTACAGATAACTTCAATTAAAAACAAAAAGTATCTTTAACATTTCGTATTTTCTTTTATTTTTATTTAAAAACTAAATACAAACAATTTAAACTAATTTCTAACTAATTTTGTTAATGTAAACGCATTTCTATAGAAAAACAGTCTAAAGAATATAAATTTATAAGAAAAAATCGTTATAATTAAAAACGAAAGAAAGTGTTAAAATGTTTATTTTTTAACAACCGATTTCTTTGTGGTTTTACCCAATGTTTTCACTTTGGATTTACCCAATGATTTTGCTTTACTTTCATTTCTTAATTTAACTCCTATTTTTGGCTCAGCCAAATCTTTTGGTTTACACTGACGCGATGGACGACGTGTAGAACAATCACTTGTTGTTGATCCCGATTCGGACTCTGTTGCTGCTTGATTGGTAGTTATAGTAGATGGTTTTGTGGGTTTACGAAAAGAATTACGCCGTGAATTTGGTGTACTACAGGCAGCATCTTTGAAATTTCCTAACGTCATATCTGTATAATCTAAAAAAGAAACAAATATTAGAAAATATCTAGAAATACATATACAAAATGAATACTCTATAGTAAACAAAAAAAAAACACCTTTCTATAGAAGACTGTATAAAGAAGATATTTTTGTAAAGAAACTGCTTAAAGAAAACAGTTTTCTATAGAGAAATGTATAAAGAAGACACTTTTCTATAGAAAACTGTAAAAAGAAGAAACTTTTCCATAGAAAACTGTAAAAAGAAGAAACTTTTCCATAGAAAACTGTAAAAAGAAGCCACTTTTCTTTAGAAAACTGTAAAAAGATGACACTTCTCTATAGAAAATTTTAAAGAAGAAGACACTTTTCTATAGAAAACTTTAAAAAGAAACTATATTTACTACAATCAACTGCCCTTCTGTCCTCTATAGCAATAAAATCTAAACAAATATGTAATCCATTACACTTACCCTCCTCTCCAGACTGATCAAATGCCTGTGTTATGGGTATAGATTTATTTCTCAATGATAAGTGTCTAACTTCACAATGTCTCGGCTCCTGTAAGGTCTCTGACTGATCCTCAGAATGTGTTTGATGTATTGCCGCCCTAGCTCCCCTATCTGTTACAGTTGATTCCATTTCAGAATCTGTTGTATTTTCTTGATCAAATGAATTTTTATTAGTTTTATTCTTTCGAGGACGTCCTCTTTTACGTATAGTTTTATGAGGTGAAGTATTATCTTTACTGGAGTTTTGTGTTGATGAGACTAGCATCGTGTTTGTAAGATCTTTTAGTGTGGAACGTCTAGTAGTTGAGATGGTGTTGTCAGCAACCGTAATTTCTTCCACACTTTCGTACATAGATTCAACATGGTTTTCATCATCAGTCAGTTCTTCGGGATTGTTATCTTCTTCTTCGGTCTCCTCTGAATCTTCATAAATAATATTAAGCGGTTCTTCTTCTGCTCGCTCTACTTCATCTTCATTAAGATTTTCAGTAACTTCTGGTTCTGTTTGCTCATTTTCAGCAATGGTTTGACTTTCTACAATATTTTCAACATCTTCTTCATTACATTGCTCCTCTTCTTCTTCCTGTTCTTCCTCCCTTGAGTCATTGCTACTTCTTCGAATGGGTGAAGTACTACATACCGATTTACGTGAGTTTAAAATGGAATTCGATCGTTGAAATTCTGCTGTTAATTGTGAACTACGTCTTCGTGATGATCCTGTAGATCTTTCTTCACTACCTGAGGATATTCTAGATATTCGAGGTGTTCTACTCGTTGTCAGCGTCCTAGAAGTTGTAACTTGCGTTTCTCTTGACGGTGCATACTTCTGTAGTACAGGCAAAATGTCACTATCCGGCTGTACAGTCTGTATTAGATGTATAAAATTTTCAACAGCCCAGTTATAACATTCCTTTCTTAAAATTACACTATTTTCATGTTTTTCCATAAGTTCTCCTTTTAACTGGATAATTTCATCACAATATAATTTCATGTTTATGCGCATAGTTTGTACTTGCTCGATGAGTTCTTTATTTAAGTCGCGATAGTAGCTCATTTTGTGGCTGCTATTTGTTTGTTTATAAAAAAATTTTAGACAATACGATTTTTTAATAAAAAAAATGTTTATAATAAAAGACGCGTTCCTATTTGGTATTTTTTCACTTTTCAAAATGAAAAACAAAAAATGCTGTAGAAAACTCTTTTATCTACAAGCACTGTTTTATCTACATACACTGTATTATTATTTATCAACAGGGTTGTATTGTGAGGGTATTGAAGCGATTTTCTTTCAACATAAACAAAAAACAGTTTAAAAATAATTTTCTATTGAAAATTGTTTAAAAAAACACAGTCTACAGCGAACAGAAAAAAGAAAAAATGTATTGTAATAGTAATAAAGATTTTAAATTAAAAACATTTTTGTATAAAAACGATTAAAAATTCATTTTTAGCGATTACAATTAACGGTAAGCGTGTTTTATATAAACTATTTTACAACACTGTTAATTTGACAGTTTTCTTTGACGATTCAAAGAACTTTGGCTATTCGTCTTATAACCTAGCCGTCTATAAAATTTTAAAAACGTCGCTAAAACAATATTCTTTTTGTAAACAAGACAAAAAAATATATATTATCTTAAAAATATAGTTTTATTATACTAAATATAAGATATTATAACGAGTTTTAATAAATTTTTGTTGCTTGATGTGTCTATTTTAAACTTTATTTAAAGTGTTAAAAACTTAGCCGGCTTTGATCTTATAATAACGCCGTTGAACTTTTCAGTATCAGACGTCGTCATCAATGTTTGTCGGCACAGGTCTCTGTTAAGTATTGCGAATTTTCACTTCGTTTTGTTTCGTTGTTCAAGAAAGGTGGTTAAGAAAAAACGCGCAAATGTTTTTACAATTTTTTCGAAGAAAATATATGTAAGAATTAAAAAATAATTCATATATAAAAACAAACGATTAACAATTAATAAAATCTATCTAAAAATAATAATAAAATTAACTAACGAGTGTAGAAATATAATAAACCAAAGTGTGAGTGTTAAGTGGAATGTGTGTGGATGAGTAAGAAAAAAAAGAAAACTGTAAAAGAAGTTGGAATTACAAAAAAAAGAAGTGTAACTAGCATTTTTAGTTGGAAAAAGACTCAAAATTATTATTCAAATTTATAGAATTTAAATTTTTAGAAAATTTCCTTTTAAATTTTTGATTCTTTGGCTAAATTTTAGTTAACATATTTTCATTTGCTGCTCTTGTGACTTTTTCTTTTAGTTTACTCTTTTTTGTCATTCTTTTAGCAGCAACTTTTTTCTGCTCTGTTATCTGGACTTCCTTTTTGCTTGTTTTCTTTTTTTTTTTGAACAAAAAATTTTTATCAAAATTATTTTTAATATTTTTTTTTGTGTTACTTTTGAATTTATAAAAATATAATAATTAAAAATAAACTTAACATCATTTTTGTTTAGTATTTAAAGAAATTGTAAAACAAAGTATTAGAAAACAAAAAAAAAACAAGACATTTTTTTTTATTGTGCGTTTAATAATTACAACAACTTGTGTTTGTGTGCTGTCAACACCATCATCATAGTCAAAATTTTGATAATCATCATCAAAAATTAGCATCAACTGAAAGAAGAAAAAATTCTCAAGGTGAGTTTCTTTTTTTTGTTATTTTCATTTTTGTTTAAGAATTAATTTACAATTTAATTATTGCTGCAAATTTTGGGTTTTGTAAAGAAAGTATTTGTTGTAATGTTTACATGAAAATGAATGCAAAACAATTTGACCTATTTTTATTTGCATCAGTTTTTTTTTTTGCGTATTTTTAGGTTAATAATGGATGCTTGGGCATCCATGTTAAGAAAATGTTAAGGAATTTTTTGTTTTGCATTTAATTGAATATGATTGGGAATTGATATTGAAAATATGTAAGAATAAATAAAAAAAGATTTATAATCTTAAAGTTTTTTTTCGCTAGTTCGTTAGTTTCAAAGAAGGATGTACATATATACATCAAATCCGAAGAATTACACCTATGCCGCTATAGGACTTATTGTGCGCTTTTTAACCTGTGCCTCAGGTGGGAATTGATACCGGTCCATCAGACTAGAACACTAACCTGCCGAAGGCCACATTTTAAACTTCTGGTAAATTAATTGTTTTGTTCCAGTTCAGTTGTAGTTCAATACTAGTTCAGTTATTTTTCAGTTCTAGATCAAGTCTAGTTTAGTTCTAGTTCAGTTCTTGTTCAGTTCTAGTTCAGTTCTAATTCAGTTCTAATTCAGTTCTAGTTTAGTTCTAGTTCAGTTCTAGTTCAATTCTAGTTCAATTCTAGTTCAGTTCTGGTTCAGTTCTAGTTCAGTTCTAGTTCAGTTCTAGTTCAGTTCTAGTTCAGTTCTAGTTCAGTTCTAGTTCAGTTCTAGTTC
>NC_060954.1:6896202-6896670 GCF_022045245.1 Lucilia cuprina
AGTTCAGTTCTAGTTCAGTTCTAGTTCAGTTCTAGTTCAGTTCTAGATCAGTTCTAGTTCAGTTCTAGTTCAGTTCTAGTTCAGTTCTCGTTCAGTTCTAGTTCAGTTTTAGTTCAGTTCTAGTTCAATTCTAGCCCAGTTCTATTTCGGTTTTTGTTCTGTTCTAGTTTAGTTCCTATTCTGTTCTAGTTCAAGTTTAGTTCCAGTTTAGCTTTAGTTGAGTTCTTTTTCAGTTCTAGTTCAGTTCCAGTTCAGTTCTACTTCAGTTTTAGTTCAGTTCTAGTCCAGTTTTAGTCCAGTTCTAAATCAATTCTAGTTCAGTTTTAGTTCAGTTCTAGTTCAGTTCTACTTAAGTTTTAATTCAGTTTTAGTTCAGTTCTAGTTCAGTACTAGTTCAGTTCTAGTTCAGTTCTAGTTCAGTTCTAGTTCAGTTCTAGTTCAGTTCTAGTTCAGTTCTAGTTCAGTTCT
>NC_060954.1:6896924-6906084 GCF_022045245.1 Lucilia cuprina
CAGTTCTAGTTCAGTTCTAGTTCAGTTCTAGTTCAGTTCTAGTTCAGTTCTAGTTCAGTTCTAGTTCAGTTCTAGTTCAGTTCTAGTTCAGTTCCAGTTCAGTTCTACCTCAGTTTAAGTTCAGTTCTAGTCCTGTTTTAGTCCAGTTCTAGTTCAGTTCTAGTTCAGTTCTAGTTCAGTTCTAGTTCAGTTCTAGTTCAGTTCAGTTCTAGTTCAGTTCTAGTTCAGTTCTAGTTCAGTTCTAGTTCAGTTCTAGTTCAGTTCTAGTTCAGTTCTAGTTCAGTTCTAGTTCAGTTCTAGTTCAGTTTTAGTTCAGTTCAGTTCTAGTTCAGTTCTACTTCAGTTCTAGTTCAGTTCTATTTCGGTTTTAGTTCTGTTCTAGTTTAGTTCCTGTTCTGTTCTAGTTCAGTTCAAGTTTAGTTTCAGTTTAGCCTTAGTTCAGTTTTAGTTCAGTTCTAGTCCAGTTTTAGTCCAGTTCTAGGTTAGTTCTAGTTCAGTTCTAGTTCAGTTTTAGTTAAGTTCTAGTTCAGTTCTAGTTCAGTTCTAGCTCAGTTCTAGTTCTGTTCTAGTTCAGTTATAGATCAGTTCTAGTTTATTTCTATTGCTGTCCTCGTTCACTTTAAGATCTACATAGTTTAGTTTGGCTTCAAATCTACATCAATTCCACTTGGAATCTAGTTAATTTTTAGGGGAAATCTGGTCCAGTTCTAGTTGGGATTTAGTCAAATTCTAATTTAGTTATTGTTTTTTAGTTAATTCCAAGTTGATTATTTTGAAAAGGCTTTGAATATTGCAAAAACATTAAAACTTTTTTCATAATTATTTTTTGTTTTTATTATATGAACTATAATTTTCTCTATTATTCACCATTGTGACTTTTTTCCATATCTTATCCGACAAGTTTTAGGTTTGTAAATATAATATTTTTTTTATATATTATATTTAAACGAATTTTTGCTTTAAAAGATAAGATAGTAACAAAATTGATTAGGTGTGAGATTGTTGCAAGGGAATTTATTTTAATTTCTATTTGCTTTTAAACAAAAATTATGGAAACTACATGAACTTAACAAAGAAACTTTGTTAAATAATTAAAAAAAAAATTGTTAACTAAAAAACAAAAGATGTATTAATAAATTTTTAATAAATTTCTTTTATTTAAGTGCGTTTTAAATTATAAACAAACAAATCTAGCTGTGATCATTTGATTTCATTTTCCACTCTCCCCCCTACATTGTTTTTGTTTTGTTTAAGTTGTTTAAAAGTTGCAGTTGTATTTTTCACACACATACATATGTATGTATGTTTTACCCCCTCTGTTAAAAACAACAATGAAACATAGCCTACCCACACTCTTGTTTTTGTATATTTGTCTATATATATTTTTATGCATATTTAACAGAATAAATTGCTATTTTTTATGTAGTCTTCCGTTTGTTAAATTTAGTTTTGTTTATAAAGAAGTACAAATCATCATAGATTTAAATAGAAAGATTTAATAGATGAATTGAAGTGAAATGAAGCGATGTAGCTACATAACTTGTTAGTAAAGTTGCCAGATTATTAGGAAATTTAATGATTATGTAGAATTTTACAATTATTTTAAGACTTTTTAGCAAATTTTCTAAAACATATAAAAGCTTTTATGGGCATATAGATATAATAAATCTAATGATAATTAATATATCCTCAAATTTAAAAACATTGCGTTGAGTTTTTGTTATAATAGTGTCAATTTTAATTTCCTTTTCAAAAAGTATGTGCACCACCCCCCTCTATGAAATTCATAAAACCTATCCCAATAATTTCTATTTTATACATTTCATTTGTCAATGTTGGTTTTTGTTGTGTTTTTTGTTTTTTTTTCTGTTTTTATGACATTGAACTTTTGTACCTTTTCTTTGCGTTGTTTATCTCATATATGTAGATATGTGTGTGGGAACTTTGACATAATTAAACATAAAATAAAGATCAACAATAGTGTTATTGTTTTATGCTTAAAAAAGTGAATTAACCTTAACTAATGAATATTTTCAATTAAAATTTTAAACTTATAATTTATTTATATATTAATGCACTAAAATTAAATAAAAAGAAAATAGTACTGTTAGGGAAATAATAAAACAGGCTTTAAATTAGGGTTCTATAGTTGAAACGAAAAGTCGATTTTTTGCATTTTATGAAAAGTGGACTTTTCGACTTTTTGCATTTTATGAAAAGTCGACTTTTTTTCGACTTTAAATTTATCAACAATTAAATTAGAGTATTTAGAATTTTCAATTCTATTTATGTCATATGACAATTTAGCGGTTTTTTTAAAGGATATTAAAATAAAAAGCTCTTTTCAAACATTTTCTTATAATAACTGGCGTTTTTTTTTATTTAAAGCTAGTTAGACACACTGTCTACTTAAATGGTCTTATTACAACTCTCTTTGTTGTTTTAACTGTTGTCAATATTGTTTATGTTTTTTTTTTATATTTACATACAAAAACAAATATTTATTTATGTTTTTGGTATAATATTTATGTGTTGTTGATGATGACACCACATGCAAAGCATAACTGCATAAAATCACACACACAGCAGCAGCAACAGCATAGAAAACACAATCTGCGATGAGGCGACAAATTAAAGTTGACTACGCGTCGTCGTCAGATGTCATTTGTTTAAGAATGTGTAAATAAACTTTATGTGGGTCATTTGAAAAGAAAAACAAACACAAAACAATACTCGAAACATATAAAATCATTAAGAGTCAATGAATTTTTTGTTTTTTTTTTTTTTCAAAAGAAGATTAACAATAAACAAAATAGTATAGAAACAAATGATATAGAATAACCAAAACAAAAGATATTTGCAAAAGAATTTTAGGAAAAGGAAAAAAATAACTAAAGTAGTTCAGTAAAATATAATAGGATTTAAGGTGTTAAATTACCGGGTTAAAGTTAATTGCATTTGGTTTTGTAAACTGTATAAAAGTATTACTATTACTACTAAATTTAGTTGTTAACTAGTTAGAAAGCAAAAAAAAAAAAGAAAGTAAAAGTTTTACTTCCTAATATAAATTGCAATAAAATCTTTTAAGAATTTGCATCAGATTTGTGTTTTTGAAAAGGTCAATGAACTTTAATACATTGAAAAGAGTTAATAATTTAATAAAAATTTGAGTTTATGGTGAACATTTAAAAAAAAAAAAGGAAAATTCTTAATTTCTAATAAAAACATTGAATTTTTAGCAAATTTTTAAACTTGCTTAAGGGCCCTTCACACGATCACACTTTGAATACGTAAAGTCTAATGAAAAAATATAATGAAATTCCATCTGTATAATAAAAAACTAAGATGAAAACAGATGTTTCACTTTTTATGGATAGTATGGAACTTGTTGTTGTTCTAACAGTTCGACTGTGGTCGACAGTTCTTTCCTGGGGAGAAAACTTCCGGTTGATACAGCTGTCGCTGGGTTGACATTCTTTGGCCGAGTATGACTCGGGTCTTTCGGAGCGAAGATACAATTGTCGTAGGAACGTGGTGAGGGTATTATGCGTTTGTGCTGATGTTTGTAACACCCAAAAATATTGTCCCTACACCCTCGTTTGAAGTATACCAATCGGCTCAGAATCACTTTCTGAGTCTTCCGTGTGCGGCTACAGGCCGCAATTTTCAGATAATTTTATGAAATTTCAAGGCAATGACAATGACAATTTCAATGACAACGACTGTCAAGTTTTCCATCTGTATTTTCACTTAAAGTGCACTCTTCGAAATAAGTTTTTGACAGATCATATTACTTATATGCTTTGTGAAGGCGTCTTTAAAAGCGTTTCGGATTGCAAAACTTTTCAAATATATTTGTGTATAGTAATAGTTAGCATCACTGTTTTAAAACAAATACATGACAGTGACAGCCGCTATACTTTTGCAAAAAAAAAAAAAACGCTAGATTTTTTTTCAAAAATTAACAGCATTAAAGAAGTCGTAGTAAGTAAGTCTTTAATAACTGTAAAATTAAACATAAAAAATTAAAATACTTAATATTTGCGTGAGATTTTCTGTGTCTAAACTTGACACGTTCAAAAAATCTAAAGAGACAAGATTTCCTTTGGTAGCGTCAACTACTGTCAATTGATTTGACACATAACAATTGACAAAATAAGGATTTCCTGGGTTACCATAATAATATTCAGTTCACCTTGACCATGAAATTTATTCTCTGTACACTTTTAAGTTTTAATTAATTATTTTTATTTCCTATAAATTATTATTTTTTAGATTAGATACAATTGATTACAATTAATAGTTTCTAATATTTATTAGCTCTTTTTAAACAAAAAAATACATTTTGTCAATTTATTACACATTTTACTAAATAGGTGGCTCCCTTTTTTAATAGTATTTAATTTTGCTAAACAATAAAAAGCTATATTTAGTCGAAACACCTAAATTTAGGAGGTTGATTTTGATAAAGCAACCATTAAATGAATAAAAGATTATTGTTTGTACACTCTGGTCTTTTATTTGTCATTAAATGTAGATAGAAAGCAATTAATACAATGACTAAAATGAATGTACAACCGAAAATAAAAAAGGGCGGCACACCTTGAATTTGGAACACAACAAACATTAGACAACATAAAATACAGAAGAGAATCATTTTCACAAAAAGACTAAGTAAACCTAAATTGTATTGACCAAGGTGGAGTTTTATAACAAACCTAAAATTATGTGTTCGGTATATGTTTTTTTGCTTAATCACAACTCAATTAAACAATAATACCAAAGTGTATTATCGTGTATGTTTTATGCAGAAAATGTAGGCCTGTCATTTTAAAAATAAAACGGAATAAATATTGCAAAAAAAAAACTTTAAATGATGTAGTTGTCATGATTTTCCCATAAAACCAGAAGTTAAACATTATATATTTTATTTATTTTTTATTGACGTTTAACTCAATACAATAAAACTGTAAAAAAATCAAAAAGTTTACTGAATCATACTCTCAAACAAGTCATTAAAAGGAATGAAATTATTACAATATTCGTTTAGTTTTATTCGTAAAACCAGCTATATTGACCTCACTTCAGCATAAGAACGGTAAAAGTCTAAAAAAATCATTTGACTTCTATGTTTTAGAAACAACTCATTTGGCATCACTCCTTTTTTGACATCCTTTTCTCTCTCTCACACACTTAATCAGGGCTACCAGATGAATTTTCGTAAAAAATCGTTAAATAAAATCTGTTTTTTTCTGATTTTTAAATTTAGAAAATTTAAATGATTTAAAACTTTTAAAATTCTGTAAATTCTGTTCAAAATATAAAGATTTTATTTAGTATTTGTAAAATAAACGTAATTTTGCAACAATGAATGCGAACAAAAAAAAATTGTCAATGACTCACAACTGTTTTTTTTTTGTGTGCATTTTTTCATCTGAATTGTTATTATCATTGCGGTATATAAAATATAGTTGTAAGCAACACATGTATGTTGCATTCATCAAACAACAACAATAAAAACACCATCATCATTTACAATAACATCATCAACTTTATTGTCATCATTTCTGTCATGATCAACATGATTAACATCTATAGTTTATGTAAACCGGAGCACAGTGGGGAGGAATTTGTTAAAAGTGCAGCATAGTGCATGCTGGATATATAGTCAAAGACCATAGATACGACTAAAGAATATACTATGAACTAGACTATACTATAGACCAGACTATAGACTAGACAATAATTTAGACTATAGAATAGTCTATAACAGACTATAGAGAGGACTAAAGACTAAACTTTTAACTTAAAATCGAATTAATTTATCTTAAACCTAACTTTTTAATTTTATCTAAAATTAAACTTAATCATAACTTAAATTAACTTATAATTGTAATAACACTTATACACTAACACTATACACCCTACACAACATATACATTAACATATATACATAAATACACTCAAAACCTATAAAAGAAATGAGAATTTAAAAATCTCCACGAAAGGTTAGTTAAACATGTAGTTAGGGAATCATTATAGGGCTATCTTGCGATTCGTTTTTTATTATAAGGTAGTAAGGTTGGGAGGGTCAAGAGAGGGAAGAAATACCACCGTCTTCTCTTGACATTAAGTTTAAACTTCTTTCATTTATTTTTTTTTGTTTTAGTTTAGTTAATATTTTGAAGCTACCTTTTTAAATGAATGTGCGGTTCTTAGCCTATCCTGAAAGAGACAAGAACACCACCCCAAACCCTGAGCATGGTCGGAATAATAGGTAGCGCAGGTCTCCTGAAGGATAGGGCACATCGCTTGAACCGTTACAAACTATAGAGTGAACTAAAAACTAAACTAGATTTACCTAGACTATAGACGATAGACTAAACTATAGACCTGACTATAGACTAGACTATAGACTAAACTATAGACTAGACTATAGACTAGACTATAGACTAGACTATAGACTAGACTATAGACTAGACTATAGACTAGACTATAGACTAGACTATAGACTAGACTATAGACTAGACTATAGACTAGACTATAGACTAGACTATAGACTAGACTATAGACTAGACTATAGACTAGACTATAGACTAGACTATAGACTAGACTATAGACTAGACTATAGACTAGACTATAGACTAGACTATAGACTAGACTATAGACTAGACTATAGACTAGACTATAGACTAGACTATAGACTAGACTATAGACTAGACTATAGACTAGACTATAGACTAGACTATAGACTAGACTATAGACTAGACTATAGACTAGACTATAGACTAGACTATAGACTAGACTATAGACTAGACTATAGACTAGACTATAGACTAGACTATAGACTAGACTATAGACTAGACTATAGACTAGACTATAGACTAGACTATAGACTAGACTATAGACTAGACTATAGACTAGACTATAGACTAGACTATAGACTAGACTATAGACTAGACTATAGACTAGACTATAGACTAGACTATAAACTAGACTATAGACTAGACTATAGACTAGACTATAGACTAGACTATAGACTAGACTAGACTATAGACTAGACTATAGACTAGACTATAGACTAGACTATAGACTAGACTATAGACTAGACTATAGACTAGACTTTAGACTAGACTATAGACTAGACTATAGACTAGACTATAGACTAGACTATAGACTAGACTATAGACTAGACTATAGACTAGACTATAGACTAGACTATAGACTAGACTATAGACTAGACTATAGACTAGACTATAGACTAGACTATAGACTAGACTATAGGCTAGACTATAGACTAGACTATAGACTAGACTATCGACTAGACTATAGACTAGACTATAGACTAGACTATAGACTAGACTATAAACTAGACTATAGACTAGACTATAGACTAGACTATAGACTAGACTATATACTAGACTATAGACTAGACTATAGACTAGACTATAGACTAGACTATAGACTAGACTATATACTAGACAATAGACTAGACAGTAGACTATAGACTGCACTATATACTAGATTATAGACTAGACTATAGAGTAGATATGAAATAACAACTTCCCCCACTGTGCAGTATAGCCACATTTTGTCATTGTACTATTTTAATATTAGAACACATTTTTTTTTGTTAATTTATTTTATAAATCATTTATAAACACTAACACATATAGTAAATACGTAGGCAAACACAAATAAATAGTTAATTTTACTATATTTATATTGTTTTTCTAAAACCACAAATGCACTCAAGTTTTGTCGTAATCTCAAACACACAAAAAACATAAAAAGCGCAACAAAAATACTTAACAAACAAATAAAAAATTAAGGTCTAATTTACTTGTTCTACTATAAATCAACTTTATATAGTAAAACAGTAACTGAGCAGCGCAACCAACGATCTAGACTAAAAAAAACAATAAAAAATGTTATGAATTGCATTTAGCACACAAAAATTGTAATCGTAAACGAATTTGTAATTATATCTCAAAACAAGCGCATGTCAAGGATTATTTTACAAACATTTCTATACTAGAAACGTGGGTTGAATAAGAAGTACAGGGATTTGATGGAAATGGGTGGCGAAATTAGTAAATAGTTTTTAATTAAGTTTTAACTATCAAATTTTGTGGTTAATAACAAGTTTTTTAGGTTAATTCAAATCATTGTGGTATTTTAAACTAGAATATGGCAGAAGTTGGCATCATTGACTAGAAGTTTTACCAAATTGCTATTTTTGACAATATAACGTGCGATATTAAATTGATATTTTACAATTCTTTGGAAAAATAAGTAGAAAACTTTTTAAATTATACAATGTTTAGGTAAAATTTCTACTACGTTTTAATTATCCACTACCTAATGATCACGTTTATAAGATGTCATTCTTAAATGACTCATAATCTAAAGGTAAATTACAAATGTTAGAAAAAAGCGTAATTAATAATTTGTTTGCTTTGGCACTTATTTAATCTATTTAAACAATAATTTTTTTTATTTGTTTATCTCTCGTTTTCGTTTCTTTAGACTTTTCTTTCTATAAAACACCTTTTTCCTATAGATATTCGGTTGTCAGTAGAAAAGTTGACATTTGTTTATTTATGGTTTGTAGTTGTTGTTTAAATTGTAAATAAGTATTAACACTATAAAGAAAATGGAAGAATACAGGAAAGTTGAATTAAAACATTTATAAGGAAACATTTATTATTTAGCCTTTTAAACTATTTAACTTTTTCATATTTATTTTATAAAACTATGTCGTATTTTACTATTCTTTTGTTTTAAATTTCAAAAAGTTAAATAAACTGTAGCGTTTTTAACTCTCTAGATAAGATTGTGCAAAAAAATTAATAAATTATAAGAAAATTATTGTATTTAAAATGATTCATAGGGATTTTTATGATTAAGAGTATTGTTTTATAAATGATATATAAATAAAGTTTTTAATCACGTTGAAATGTAGAGATAGATATAGATAGATAGATAGATAGATAGATAGATAGATAGATAGATAGATAGATAGATAGATAGATATATAGATATATAGATTGATAGATTGATAGATAGATAGATAGATAGATAGATAGATAGATAGATAGATAAATAGATAAATAGATAAATAGATAAATAGATAGATAGATAGATAGATAGATAGATA
>NC_060954.1:6906184-6912431 GCF_022045245.1 Lucilia cuprina
ATAGTCTAGTCTATAGTCTAGTCTATAGTCTAGTCTATAGTCTAGTCTATAGCCTAGTCTATAGCCTAGTCTATAGCCTAGTCTATAGTCTAGGCTATAGTATATAGTCTAGTCTATAGCCTAGGCTATAGTATATAGTCTAGTCTATAGTCTTGTCTATTGTCTAGTCTATAGTCTAGTCTATTGTCTAGTCTATTTTCTAGTCTATAGTCTAGTCTATAGTCTAGTCTACAGTCTAGTCTTTAGTCTAGTCTATTGTCTAGTCGGTAGTCTAGTCTATAGTCTAGTCTATAGTCTAGTCCATAGTCTAGTCTATAGTCTAGTCTATAGTCTAGTCTATATTCTAGTCTATAGTCTAGTCTATAGTCTGGTCTATAGCCTAGTCTATAGTCTAGTCAATAGTCTATAGTCCAGTCTATAGTCTAGTATGTACTCTAGTCTATAGTCTAGTCTAGCCTATATTCTATATTCTAGTCTAATCTATAGTATAAACTGTAGTCTAGTCTAATCTATAGTCTAAACTGTAGTCTAGTCTATAGTCTGTTCCATAGTCTATTCAATTATCTGGTCTTTTGTTTAGTTATTGGTCTAGTCTTATGTCTAGCCTACAATATAGCCTATATTCTAGTCTATTGGCTAGTTTATAGTCTAGCCTTTAGTGCAGTCTTTGGTCCATACTATTATATAGTTCTGTATCTTGTCTTTAGACGAATTTAGTTTATAGTCTATTCTATAGTCTTATCTAAAATTTAGTCGTGTATATATCGCAGTCTTTATGTCCATATTTTAATTTCTATTGAGATGAATGTTAATTAGATTTTCTTAAAATATTATTTGGCCTTTTCACTCAACTAATCAAATATACTCGAATAATAATGTTTACCGATCTAAACTGTCAATAAATATCTTTCTTAAACAAAATACTTTTTTCCATATTTTTATAAATATACAAAAAAATAGAGAAGAAAATAAAGTTTAATAAAGTAAAATGAAATGAAATGAATATTTATAACGAAATTATACAATAAAAATAGTACACATATACAAACATATTTAAATGTTTATAACAATTCTATGCATTTCTGTACATTTTTAAATAATAATTATTAACCAAAACAAAATGATGAATAATTCTTTTTAAAATACATTATAAATATATTATAAAAATAATATAATATATTTAATAACAACAGAAAAAAACCTACACTACTTATATATCTCAAATAAATATGTATGTATTCTATATATTAATGTATATATCAGAAAAATGTAATAATGAGAAAGTCTAGATAGATAGAGATAGATAAAGAACAAAAACAACAGAAATATATTCAAGTTGAAATGTACTTACTTCAAATTGGCCGCTTTGCTTCGAACACTACCGCCCGTATTGATTTTATCCATAAATTTATCGGATATTGTTGGTGGTGGCGGTGGTGGTGATTGTTTTGTTGAAGAAGCTTCATTATTGGAAAATATAAATGAACGTACATTTGTTGAAGATCCATTGGTTTTATTTTTTTCTAGAAGAGAATCGGAAGTACTCTGGAAAGAAGAAAAGTAATATTCTTGTATAGTGAATGAACAAAACTATAATCCAAAGTATAGTTTAGACTATGAACAAGGATATCGTCCAGACTAAAGAATGGTCTATTGAAAAGACTATAGTCCATAATAAAGACTAAACTATGGTCTACACTATGTACTAGACTATAGACCAGAAAATAGTCCATATTATGGACTATCCTATAGACTAGACTATAGACAAGACTATATACTATGCTATAGACTGGACTTCAGATTAGGCTATAGACTAGACTATAGACTAGACTATAGGCTAAACTATAGACTATACTATAGACTATAGACTAGACAATAGTCTAGACTAAAGATTAGACAATAGACTAGACTATAGACTAGACTATAGAATAGACTATAGACTACACTATAGACTAGACTATAGACTACACTAGGCTATAGACTAGACTAGAATATAAACTAGACTAGAATATAAACTAGACTATAGACTAGACTATATACTAGGCTATAGACTAGACTTCAGATTAGGCTATAGACTAGACTATAGACTAGACTATAGACTAGACTATAGGCTAGACTATAGACTATACTATAGACTAGACTATAGAATAGACAATAGTCTAGACTATAGACTAGACAATAGTCTAGACTATAGACTAGACAATAGTCTAGACTATAGATTAGACAATAGTCTAGACTATAGATTAGACAATAGTCTAGACTATAGACTAGACTATAGACTAGACTGTAGATTAGACTATAGACTAGAATATAGACTAGACTATAGACTAGACTATAGATTAGACTATAGACTAGACTATAGACTAGACTATAGACTAGACTATAGACTAGACTATAGACTAGACTATAGACTAGACTATAGACTAGACTATAGACTAGACTATAGACTAGACTATAGACTAGACTATAGACTAGACTATAGACTAGACTATAGACTAGACTATAGACTAGACTATAAACTAGCCAATAAATTAGACTATAGACTAGACTATAGACTAGACTATAGACTAGACTATAGACTAGACTATAGACTAGACTATAGACTAGACTATAGACTAGACTATAGACTAGACTATAGACTAGACTATAGACTAGACTATAGACTAGACTATAGACTTGACTATAGACTACACTATAGACTAGACTATAGACTAGACTATAGACTAGACTATAGACTAGACTATAGACTAACCTTAGACTAAACTATAGACTAGGCTAGACTAGACTGAAGACTACTCTATAGACCAGATTATAGATTAGACTATAGAGCAGACTATAAACTAGCCTATAGACTAGACTATAGACCAGACTATAGACTAGACCATAGACTAGACTATAGACTAGACTATAGACTAGACTGAAGACTAGACTATAGACTAGACTATAGACTAGACTATAGACTAGACTATAGACTAGACTATAGACCAGACTATTAACTAGACTATAGACTAGACATAGACTAGACTATAGACTAGACTATAGACTAGACTATAGACTAGACTATAGACTAGACTATAGACTAGACTATAGACTAGACTATAGACTAGACTATAGACTAGACTATAGACTAGACTATAGACTAGACTATAGACTAGACTATTGACTAGACTGAAGACTACTATATAGACTATACTGTAGACTAGACTAGACATAGACCATAGATTAGACTCTAGACCATAGACTAGACTATAGACTAGACTATAGACTAGACTATAGACTAGACTATAGACTAGACTATAGACTAGACTATAGACTAGACTATAGACTAGACTATAGACTAGACTATAGACTAGACTATAGACTAGACTATAGACTAGACTATAGACTAGACAATAAACTAGACTATAGACTAGACTATAGACTAGACTATAGACTAGACTATAGACTAGACTATAGACTAGACTATAGACTAGACTATAGACTAGACTATAGACTAGACTATAGACTAGACTATAGACTAGACTATAGACTAGACTATAGACTAGACTATAGACTAGACTATAGACTAGACTATAGACTAGACTATAGACTAGACTATAGACTAGACTATAGACTAGACTATAGACTAGACTATAGACTAGACTATAGACTAGACTATAGACTAGACTATAGACTAGACTATAGACTAGACTATAGACTAGACTATAGACTAGACTATAGACTAGACTATAGACTAGACTATAAACTAGCCAATAAATTAGACTATAGACTAGACTATAGACTAGACTATAGACTAGACTATAGACTAGACTATAGACTAGACTATAGACTAGACTATAGACTAGACTATAGACTAGACTATAGACTAGACTATAGACTAGACTATAGACTAGACTATAGACTAGACTATAGACTAGACTATAGACTAGACTATAGACTAGACTATAGACTAGACTATAGACTAGACTATAAACTAGCCAATAAACTAGACTATGGTCTAGACTATGGACTAGACAATAGACTTGACTGTATTTCATACAATAGTCTATAGTTAAATATGATCTTAATAGTCCAGACTATAGACTAGACTAAAGACTAGGCTACAAATACTGGCTCTAGGCTATTATCTAGTCTAGTCTATTCACCTACCTATAGTTTGATCTTAAGAATTTCTAAAAAAGAATTCGACTTACCGTTGATAAATTTTTAGGAGGTTGTGATGGTGGTTGTGGCGGTGGTCCTCTATTTGTTTTCAAGTTAGCTTCTGTAGCATTGATATGTGTTTGAGGAGGTGGTGGCGGTGGAGCTGTTGTTGTTGGCTGTTGTAACTGCTGTTGTTTTTGACGTTTCAAAGTTAAGTGTTTCGTTAGTTCAGCATTAAAATCCAAAGGACCATTATTAGATGAGGCTGTAGCTGAGGTGTTATTAGATGATGGAGGACTATTACTGCGATTATTAACAGACGATGCCACACTCGATGCGGGTGCTGAAATATAAAGAAAGGTAAGTTATAAATATGATCTCATTTGATAAAGAAACACCATAAACTTACTTCTGCTACCATTGACCGGTTTCAATTTCGGCATTGAGGTTAAACCCTCAAATAGACCACCCAATTTAGGGGCTCCATTGCCTATATTATTATTGTTATTGCTAATATTATTAGATCCCACAGTAGTTTGACGTTTAGGTGAACCACCATCACATATTTTACCCGCCAAGGCAGGAACACTTTTGTCCACCGTTGTGGTTTTCTTTAATTTTGTACCCTTTTGTATGGATTGTAATAGTGCAGAACGGGGATCAGCACCGCCGGCAGCACCTCCGCCCAATTTTAAACCACCCATTGTTGGTGGTGGAGGAGGACCTGGTGGTGGTGGCGGACCCGGGGGAGGGGGTATAGCCATCTGTAATTAATGCAAAGTATACAAATTAATAACATTTTATTTTGTTTTCTCTTAGAATAAAAAATACTTGTTTTTTATTATAATTTCTTAATAATCTCATAGTTTTAATTCCATAAAGTATTTCTAAGTAATTCTTCTTTACAACATGTGCTTGCTTTAGTTTTAGTTTTAAGACTGATTTAAGTTATAATTTTTTTTTTATATTTTTAACAATTCAATAAAATACTATTTTTTAAAACTTTTTATTGATTTACTATTAGAAGAGAAATAAGCCTACGCATTTATTACTTTAGTAAAACTATTATTTATTATATTTATTTGCATTATAACTCATTATAGTTTTATTTTATGTTTCAGCTTTTTGTTAACAGTGTAATGTAGCAGAAATGATATCAGTTTTACATATTTATGTTTTGAATTTATTCACCTTTTATAAGATTGTTTGAAATACTATTTGTTACTCTGTATCTTATTTTTTTATCTACCTACAGTTTCATCAATTGGTTTGGCCACGAAAAGCAAAGAAATTACAATTGTGGAGAAATAAAATCTCTTGTCAAATACAAATCAAAACCTACACCTTATTTTGTTTTATATATTTTTCGTGAGCCCATGAAATTAAATGTTTTAAACAGTAACGAATTGTGTATGTTGTTTGTTTAACAATTAATTAATTTGTGTTTAACACTTGGCACGTTAGCAAATTTCGATTTTATTTAGAAGTATAGTATTAAGAAATTGTAAGTATAAAAATTACAAAAAAAGTAAGCTTGCGTATTTTGAAAATACTCTATCTATCTATCTATCTATCTATCTATCTATCTATCTATCTATCTATCTATCTATCTATCTATCTATCTATCTATCTATCTATATATCTAATTTACTTACTAATTAACAAACTAACTAACTTGTCCTGTCTATATTCTAGTCTATACTCTTGTCTATAGACTAGTCTCTAGTCTTGTCTATAGTATAGTCTATAGTTTATAGGTTAGTCTATAGTCTAGTCTATAGTATAGTCTTTAGTTTAGTCTATAGTCTAGTCTATAGTCTAGTCTATAGTCTAGTATATAGCCAAGTCTATAGTCTAGTCTATAGCCTAGATCTAGTATATAGTCTAGTCTATAGCCTAGGTCTAATCTATATTCTAGTCTATAGTATACTTTATAGTTTAGTCGATAGTCTATTCTATAGGCTAATCTATAGGTCTCTAGTCTATAGCCTGGTCCATAGTCTAGTCTATAGTCTAGTCTATAGCCTGGTCTATAGTCTAGTCTATAGTCTAGTCTATAGTCTAGTCTATAGTCTAGTCTATAGTCTAGTCTATAGTCTAGTCT
>NC_060954.1:6912531-6916445 GCF_022045245.1 Lucilia cuprina
TATAGACTAGACTATAGACTAGAATATAGACTAGACTATAGACTAGACTATAGACTAGACTATGGACTAGACTATAGACTAGACTATAGACTAGACTATAGACTAGACCAAAGACTAGACTATAGACTAGAAAATTGACTAGACAATAGACTAGACTATAGACTAGACGATAGACAAGACTATAGACTAGACTATAGACTAGACTATAGACTAGACTATAGACTAGACTATAGAATAGACTAAACTATAGACTAGACTATAGACTATACTGTAGACTATAGTGCAGACTAGAATACAGACTAAACTTTAGACTAGACTATATATGTTTGTGTGTTTGTTTTGTTGTTATAATTTTCATTTAAAAGAAAATTGGTTTCTATTAAAATTAATTAAAAATTTTGTTGTAAAATTATTTTTATTTAGTATTTTATGTTTTTGTTTATTTGATTTCTTTTTCTTTTCGATTTTTTTCCGTTTTCAACAGTTTGTCTTTAGGGAATAATAATGTATTTGTAAATAATAATAACAACAACAATAATAATAATACAACAACATCAACAACATCCATAAATTCCCAAAACACTATAAACCATATGAACAACAATAGCCACAGCAACAACAGTCTATCGTCATCATCGTCGTCGTCATTGGTCACATCATCGATTGCATCTGGTGGATCATTGCGTAATTTAGCACCCAATAGATCAACACTATTCGGTGGTGGTCCTGGTGGCAATAGTAGTTATAATAGTAATGGTATTAATGAAAATACCAACACAATCAGTCCATCGGCCTCAGCTTCACCCTCACCACCCACTAAATCGCCATTGCCAACGTTGAAACCAAATCATGGCAAACCAAATTTTGCCCCCAAACCACCAGGTTTGCAAAAATTGGCTTTGGCTAATAATGGTCAAAGACCGGGTGTAGCTCGTCATCATAGTATGAAATCGCCAAGGTATATAAGAAACAAACTACAATTTTATAAACATTTTTCTCTATTTCTCTCTCTCTCTCACTCATAAACATACATTTATCGCCTTTAAAAAATGCTTACTTTATAACAAAAACAAGAGCTTTTAACAATAGCAATCATCACCATTAAATAAAACCTAATCTACACCAATATTCTAATCATTCCCAAAAAAAACCTAAACCAAATAATATTTATAATAATAATTAAATATTTTGTAATTTATAAGCTTTTAAAGAAAAATAATTTGGTAAATAATTTTTAATTTTGACTAAAATTATAAAAAACTAATTGGTTTTAAATTAAGGCTTTTTTAATTTGGCTAAATAATCCTGGTCTTGTAAAAAAAATAAATTATTATGAATTTTTTTATATTTTCAATATTTTTTTATATTTTTTTCATTTTAAACAGATCACCTCCTATAAGCGCTAATACAGAAGTGGGAGGTATAGTATTTCCAACACAACAGCATTTTGGTACTATGCGCACACCTTTCGCCCAATCACAGGAGGCCATTAATTCAGGTTTACGCACAGCACCACAACCGCCCTTAGGTAAGTGTGAACTTTTGGAAGTAAACATAAAATTTTTAATAATATTATTGTTTTTGTATTTCTTTAGGTCGGCCTACTGTGGCTCCTCCTAAACCTCCCAGCGTTAAACCACCACCACCTCCTACACCAGCCCGCAGTACTTCCAATTCAAATTTAAATCTCTCCTCTAATTCTGTATCATCATCGAATGCCGCTGGTCCCATAAGTGCCGTTAATACTGCTCTCATATCACAGGCTAGTATTTCATCATCGCCCTCATCAACTCAACCACCCTCCACTTCTTCGTCTACGAACAGTGTTTCCGCTTTAAGAGATCAATTCCGTTCGGGTGTAACATCAACACCGCCACCACCACCTCCACCATCAACGACAACGAAAACAACGAGTAGCCCTTTAAGCAGTAACAAATCACCGAAACCTATAATATTGAATGGTGGACCCATCAATGCACCACCATTGCCACCGCACAGAACATGTCCGGCACCACCACCACCACTTAGACAAACAAGTAATAATGTAAGTTGGTAAACGATTTTTAATAATTTTTTACAAATGGACTACAGACTTTAGACTATATTATAAACTAAACTAGAACTAGACTACTAAACAATAGTCTAGACTATAGACTAAATAATGGACCATACACGAAGCTGTAAACTAAACTGACCTATAGACTGAACTATAGTCTAGACTATAGACTAGCCTATTGACTGGACTACAGACTAGAATATAGACTAGACTATCGACTAGACTGTAGAGAGGGCTATAGACTAGACTATAGAATAGACTATAGACTAGACTATAGAATAGACTACTTATTAGACTTTAGATTAGACTATTGACTGAACTATACACTAGAATATAGAGACACTTACACTGTAGACTAGATTATAGACTAGACTATAGACAATACTATACCCTAGACTATAGACTAGACTATACCCTAGACTAAAGTCTTGATTTAGACTAGACTATAGACCAACATATAGCCTAGACTATATATAGACTTGATTTTAGACTATACTAGCCTACAGACTTGACTTTAGACTAGTCTATATACTAGTCTAAAGTCAAGACTGGTCTATAGACTAGTCTATAGACTAGACCATAGACTAGACTATAGACTAGCCCATAGATTAGACTAGAATGTAGATTAGACTATAGACTAGACTATAGACTAGACTATAGACTAGACTATAGACTAGACTATAGACTAGACTATAGACTAGACTAAATTTGACTATAGACTAGACTATTGACTAGACTATAGACTAGACTGTAGACTACACTATAGACTAGACTGTAGACTAGACTATAGACTAGACTATAGACTAGACTATAGACTAGACTATAGACTAGACTATAGACTAGACTATAGACTAGACTATAGACTAGACTATAGACTAGACTATAGACTAGACTATAGACTAGACTATAGACTAGACTATAGACTAGACTATAGACTAGACTATAGACTAGATTATAGACTAGACTGTAGACTAGACTATAGACTAGACTATAGACTAGACTATAGACTAGACTATAGACTAGACTACAGACTAGACTATAGACTAGACTATAGACTAGACTGTAGACTAGACTATAGACCAGACTATAGACTAGACTATAGACTAGACTATAGACTAGACTATAGGCTAGACTATAGACTAGACTACAGACTAGACTATAGACTAGACTATATGCTAGACTATATACTAGACTATAGACTAGACTATAGACTAGACTATACACTAGAATATAGACTAGACTATAGACTAGACTATAGACTAAGCTATAGACTAGACTATAGACTAGAATATAGACTAAACTATAGACTACATTATAGACTAGACTAGACAGACTAGAATATAGACTAGACTATCGACTGTAGAGAGGGCTATAGACTAGACTATAGAATAGACTATAGACTAGACTATAGAATAGACTACTTATTAGACTTTAGATTAGACTATTGACTCAACTGTACACTAGAATATAGAGACACTTACACTGTAGACTAGATTATAGACTAGACTATAGACAATACTATACCCTAGACTATAGACTAGACTATACCCTAGACTAAAGTCTTGATTTAGACTAGACTATAGACCAACATATAGCCTAGACTATATATAGACTTGATTTTAGACTATACTAGCCTACAGACTTGACTTTAGACTAGACTATAGACTAGTCTATAGACTGGTCTATAGACTAGTCTATAGACTAGACCATAGACTAGACTATAGACTAGCCCATAGATTAGACTAGACTGTAGATTAGACTATAGACTAGACTATTGACTAGACTATAGACTAGACTATAGACTAGACTATAGACTAGACTATAGACTAGACTATAGACTAGACTATAGACTAGACTA
>NC_060954.1:6916545-6926404 GCF_022045245.1 Lucilia cuprina
ATAGATAGATAGATAGATAGATAGATAGATAGATAGATAGATAGATAGATAGATAGATAGATAGATAGATAGATAGATAGATAGATAGATAGATACATACATAGATAATTTGTTGTCCAGTGTAATTTAAAATAGTTTTACGCATGACTTATACATATAAATAGCAAACATAAGTTTGTGTTGCTCTAGTAAAAACTGACCAAAACTTCGGTAATATATTAAACATAACCACTTGGGTGATGGTTTGTTTTTATATGTTACGTTACAATTTGCTATAAAATTGTTATTTTACAAATGTTGGTATGTAAGTATTTTTTGTGCTACATTTTGATTAACCAACTGTAGAATATTAATAAGGCATTACCAATCTACAACTGTCATCATAAACAATGTTGCCATTAAATGCTTAAAGAAATTCCTAATATAAATGAAAAAAAAATTATTCTCATAAATGAAAAAATTTCATTTTAAAAACATTGCTTCATACCAGCTGTCCCATTGCAATAGCAAATACAACTCTGTTTAAAAATAAATAATGTTAAAATTGTGTATTATGGGAGAAGTGTGTAAGTAAGACAGAAGCCAGTTAGGAGAAGTGATTTGATGATGACAATTGCGGTTTCGGTAGATGTTAATTGTAAGTCCTCTAAACTAGAGACAAATGTCAAATGGAATTACATAATTGTAGTTTTTTTCTTTTTCTAAATAAACGATATTATAAATACACAAAGCTGTTGTAATTTAATATGTTTTTAAAAGTAAAAAAAAACGATGATGACAGCACACAACATTAGAAAAAAAACTAAAGGCGTGTTATTAAACAAATATTTGATTTTTTTGCGGTAAATGCAAATAAATGTAACATTAGAGTGACAAGTTACTGACAATGGTGGTGAGATATGAAAAAAGGTAATAGTAATGTTTAAGTAATAGGAATAAATGTAAATTCATTTTTAAACTATAACAAATATACAGCAGTTATAAACTAATTATATATAAAAAAATACATTAACACCACTGATTGTAATGATGCCAGATAGCTTTTTTTAGTTTAAAGAAGGACCATGTAAAAATCGTATTTAAAGCAAAAATTTTTAAAGAAATTATACCTTTAAATATCATCTAATATTTCATTGAAAGTCTATCAATGTGCCGAGATGTTCCCATATATTTGTGTACATTATTTTAACGTTATGTAAATTAATGAAAATTAAACAAATTTGTTACGTTTATTTTTTCAATAAACACACTCTTATGCTAAAAGTTTAGGCATATACAAACATATCAATAAAATATTTAACATTTTATTGGCAAATAATGTTACGTATGAAAGATAATGTTTAAAGTAGAAATGTAAAAAATAAAAATACTTTAAAATTATATTTATAAAAGCGAAAGTATTAGGGGAAAAAATCGTGATTTTTAAAACATACAAATTGTAACATTTCTCTACTAATATTATACAAATTATATTACATGAATATTTCTCTATTAAAGGGCGATGACATTAGACTAGAGTCCTAAAGTAGTTTGTATTCTAGTATATAGGATATCTATCTATCTATCTATCTATCTATCTATCTATCTATCTATCTATCTATCTATCTATCTATCTATCTATCTATCTATCTATCTATCTATCTATCTATCTATCTATCTATCTATCTATCTATCTATCTATCTATCTATCTATCTATCTATCTATCTATCTATCTATCTATCTATCTATCTATCTATCTATCTATCTATCTATCTATCTATCTATCTATCTATCTATCAATCAATCCATTCATCAGTCTACATAGGCTGCATCAGAATCTATAACAGTGCTGCCTACTTAAAATTCTACACAAAACATCTAAATTGCTATAAAATAATAACACCTAGTAATAGGTTTGTTCAACTGTCAAGAAAACCTTTATTTAATAAAATTGATTCCATTAAACATCTTTCTGTCATGTATCGTTACAATATTTTGTGAATTTTGTATTAAAAAAACATATATTACGCTAAATTATTTGTGTTTTCTTTTTCTGTTTGTTTTTTTTTTTTTCCTTTTTTTCTGCACTTCTTAAAAGGTTTTTCACCTTTTGATTGTAAATTGTAAACAAACAAAAAAGTAAACATAAAAATCAAAGTTAGTAAAGGGCGTTTACCGTATGCTGTTGCTATTTTTTTTTGTTATTTTAAACATATTACAACAGTTTTCAAAAAAAAAAAAAAAAAACAACTAAGTATACTCGTGTTTAAACCTCTATTCATGTGTTTTTTATAAAAGAAAAAATTCTTTAAGTTTTGTTTGTTTTCATTTAAATTTTTTTGCCGTCATCTTTTGTTAAGGTTTTTTTATTTATAGCCCACTTTTGATAGACTAAAGATGAGGATAAATTTATTGTGTGTGTGTAATGCAAAAAAAAAATGTTTATTATACAGTTAGTGATAAGAAAAAGGTTTAAGTAATATAAAATTCGTAAGTTTTTAATATGTTTTCATTCAAAGCTATTTATAAAGGATCTTGCTAAAAATCGTTAAAATGTTGCTAAATCCTCTACTATGGGTAACACTACTTAAGAATTTAATTTTGACGTTTTACAACACTGCTAGGATGAGTGTTACCATATATCTATTTTTAACAGGGCATAATCATGTGGTAAAATAATTTTAGAAAAATTTAGACGATACACTTGAATCTTAAGTTAAATTTTGAAAAATTCTATATTATTAATTTTCTGTGATGGTTTGTATATTAAACAAATTCGTTTTGTTATTTGCTGTAACGTATGTAGCTCAAGTATTAAGTACATCATCATACATATAGTTTTTATTTAAATTAGTTTTTTCTTTTTATTTCGTGCTTTACTTTACACACACACACACACACATACAAATAGGTACTTATTGGACTTTAGTTAATGGGTTTTAGGCTGTAAACATAAATATTTATGTTGATGTTTGAAAAAAAGAAAAACATAAATATTAAAAAAATAATATTAAATGAAAAATAAACTTTAAATATTTTAAAAAACTCATGCAAAATATATAAATTATAAGAATATATCTTAACCACTGAAAATAAAATAATGACAAATTGCAAACTTTAGAAATAACATTTCTTGTAAAATGCTAATTTTATTTCATAAAAATAATTAAAACATTAAATTTTTAATATCCTAACACTTGCTTAGCTGGCCACCACAATCTATAAAAATGGCAATACACATTGAAAATTATGGATATAACTACTACCATATTTAAAATTTAAATGATCTACGCACTCGCCGCGCTCATAAAACATTTTATACTTTGAGCTTAAACAAAATTTTCAAAATAAAATAAACAAGTTTGTATTTAAACACGTTTTTTTTTCGTTTTAAACTAAACTATTTATTTGTAATCACATTTTATTTGTTATAAAGGTGGTCTTAGTATTACTCATATTAATTCCTTTTTTTCTCTCTTTGACTTAATTAAATATTTAAAGTAACATTTTTGCATATTTACTTTATAAATATGCAATGTTGATGTGTTTCTTAACATCAAAATAAAGTCTGGGTTTTGAGTCACCAAAAATTTCTTCGAAAATTTAGGTTTTTTGTTTTACTCTAACCGGTCATACATTTGTTGTGTAAATTTTATTTGTTTATATGTTAAAATGTTTTATTTTTTTATAAAATCTTTACAAAAGTAATAAAAAACGAAAGAGTACTTTGCTCACACTATGACTAAGTTTGTAAATGAAGTCCACTTTTTTTTAATAGTTTGTTAATGTAAAAAGAAACTAAATAAAAAATTAGTAACTTTAAAACTCACTTTAATTTGTATAAATAGTTGGCAACACTGGCTACATTTACAGCTACAATACATATCTATTTATCTATCTATCTATCTATCTATCTATCTATCTATCTATCTATCTATCTATCTATCTATCTATCTATCTATCTATCTATCTATCTATCTATCTATCTATCTATATATATATATATATATATATATATATATCTATCTATCTATCTATCTATCTATCTATCTATCTATCTATCTATCTATCTATCTATCTATCTATCTATCTATCTATCTATCTATCTATCTATCTATCTATCTATCTATCTATCTATCTATCTATCTATATATCTATCTATCTATCTATCTATCTATCTATCTATCTATCTATATGTATATCTATATTTCTACATATCTATTTATCAATCTTTTAATATATCTATCTATCTATCTATCTATCTATCTATCTATCTATCTATCTATCTATCTATCTATCTATCTATCTATCTATCTATATATCTATCTATCTATCTATCTATCTATCTATCTATCTATCTATCTATCTATCTATCTATCTATCTATCTATCTATCTATCTATCTATCTATCTATCTATCTATCTATCTATCTATCTATCTATCTATCTATCTATCTATCTATCTATCTATCGCCGGTGGTCTGCAGTACCAACTACCGTTAGAGTGATTAGTATAAGAAAAACTTTTAAACACTTTGCAACACTATCAATTATAGTGCTGCCACATGTTTTCTTTGTGTCTTTTCTTTCAAAATGTATGTGAGACATATTTGCATAAGAAAATTAAGCATAACAATTATTTTTACAAACATATTTATGTAAAATATTGAAGAAAAATAACAGTTCTTTTTGTAAAAATTTTTGTGTTAAACAGTTTTCTATAGAAAAGCATATTTTTCTGTGAAAACTCTTTAAGACTTCTTCCATAGAAACATCTGTGTATAAAACCTTATATAGAACAATGTTCTTCGGTTAAACAATTTCGGTGCTAACAGAATTTATGTATATTTTTCTCCCCCACTGTGCTTTATTACCAAAAAATTTATCATTGATCACTTGTTAAATTCCTATTCGCTTCATAATGAAATGACGCCAAAATCTTACATTTTTTTTCGTCTTCAAGTCATAAGTAAAACAAAAATGTATAATAAATAAATCTTTGCTTATTTGTTGCTGTAATTCATACAATTTTATTTTGTTTATTATTTTAATGCAAATGCACAATTATGCGACCTCCACAATGTCATTATTATGCATTAAATGCTCTCATACTTTAAACATATTACACATATGTATAAACACACACAAACAGAAACAACAACTCTTTTTAAATGGAGAGATAGAAATGACATGTTCTCATTTGTTTTATATAAGTAAATAGCCCCCCCTTTGTAGTGACAAACAATTACACTCTCCCGCTATGTTTTTTTTTAAATGACTCATTTTATTGTTTGTCTCTTTCTTTTTCATTTTCTAGTCATTCCTTTAACTGTAAGAAGTTTTGTTGTGATATATTTGTTTGTAAACAAATAAAGTAGCAAGAGTTAATACTTTTTTTTATGAATATCGCATGCGCAACGTTTTCTTCTCCTCTTGTTGAATTTTTGTGAAAAAAATAAAAAATATTTTTAGGTTTAAAATTTATAAAGTTAAATGGTGTTTTTCAATATATTGCAACAAACAAAGCGTATTAAACGTGTTGTGTAAATTAACGTGCGTGTGTGGTTTATACGATTTTTGTTTTGCGTTTTATTTTCTTTTTGTTTTATTAAAGAAAATTTATTTTTGAAAGTGTTTAAATGAAAAATGATTTTTTTTATATTATTAAAACGAATAGTATGCATTTAAAGAAAGTTTTGTTTTGTATTTAAAGTTTTAATCTATTAATCCAAGTGATAAATTTATACAATAATTTTGCACTTGAAAATATATTAAACATATAAACAAAATCTTGTGTGTTTAATTATTTGTTTATTTTCGAAAAGAAAATTTTAATTAAAATAGTTACAAGAGTTTAAACATTTGTATTGTTTAAGGTAAATTTCACTTGTTAATTAAAATGAAAATAAATATTAAAATATTATTAATCTAAAACTATAATTTTTTAAATTTTTTCTCTAAAAAAATTAGTTTTTAGCATATTTTTCTATAGAAAATTTGGTGTAAAAAATTTTCTTCAAATAAAAAAAATTAAAATAAATAAATAAATTTAGTATAACAGGTTTCTATAGAAAAATATACATGCTTTTTTAAAGAAAAAATTGTGTATAACAGTTTTTTCTTTAAACAAATTTTATTGTAACCGTTTTTTCTTCTACCGAATAATGTGTTTATAACAGTTTTTCATAGAAAAATTTTAGTATAACACATTTTTTGTTTAGAATTTGATATTTTCTATATTTTGGTATAACAGTTTTCGTTTAGTAAAAAGTGTGTATAAAAGTTGGTTTTTCTGTAGAAAAATTTGTGAAAAAAACTTTTTTTTACAAAAATATTCCAGTGTAAAACATTTTCTTGAAGATAAATATTTGTATAACAGTGGAATGGAATATAACAGTTTTTTTATTGAAAATCATTTAACAACGATTTATTCTTTGGTAAAGATAAGGTATAATAGTTATTTCTATTGAAAGTATTTGTATATTGGGGTTTTCCATACAAAAGTTTCTGTATAACAGTTTTTTTTCTATAGAAAAATTTGTAAATAAATCTCTATTATTAAGAGATATTTGAGTATAACCCTTTCTCCTAATGATAAATATGAGTATAACAGTTTTTTCTAGAGAATATTTTGGGTATAACAATTTTTTTTTATAGAAAATTAGTTAACAATGGTTTATTCTATAGCAAAGTTTATGTATTATAGTTGTTTCTATTATAATTATGTGTATAACATTTTTTTTATTAAAAAAATTTGTTTATAAAACTTTTTCTATAGAGAAATGTATATAAAGTAGTTTTTTCTATACAAATGTTTTTGTATATAACACTTTTTCTATAGAGAAATGAATATATAGCAGTTTTTTCTATACAAAATTTCTGTATAACAGTTTTTCCTAAAGATAGATATGAGTATAACAATAATTTCTACAGAATATTTTAGGTATAACAGTTTTTTTTATAGAAAATAAGTAAACAAAGGTTTTTTCTATAGAAAAGTTTACGTAAAATAGTTGTTTCTATTAAAAGTATGTGTATAACAGTTTTTCTTTATTAAAAATTTGTATACAACATGTAGCAGTTTTTTATACAAAAGTTTCTGTAAAACAGTTTTTTTATAGAAAATGTTTGTATAGCAGTTTTTTCTATACAAAAGTTTCCGTATAACAGTCTTTTTTAACAGAAAAATTTGTTTATAACAGTTTTTTGTATAAAGAAATTTTAAATAAAACTTTTTTTATAAATATGTTTCAGTAAAGTTTATAGTTAATAGTGTTTTTTTTGGAAAGTATGTGTATAACAGTTTTCTCTATAAAAAAATTGTATATAACACTTTTTCTATAGAAAATTTTGTAAAAAAAAAACATTTTTTTTTTATAATATATATATGTGGGTGTAGCACTTTCTGTATAACAGTTATTTTATAGAAAAATTATGTATATTACAGATTTTTCTATAGAAAAATATTTGTATAGCATTTTTTCTATACAAAATATTTTGTATAACAATTTTTCCAATGAAATGTATGTGCTTATCATTTATTTCTATACAAAATATCGGTATAACAGTTTCTTTTTGTTTTCTAAACTTCTTTTTAAGAGAAAATTTGTGTACAAGACTTTTTCTATAGAAAACTTTGCGAATAATAGTTATTTTGTTTAGAACAAATTTTTCTACAGAAAAATTTTTGTATAACAGTTTTATCTCTAAAAAAAGATTTGCTATCTATAGTTTCTTATATAATTGTTTTTCTTCCTTATAAAACTTTTTCCATAACAGTTTTTTTCTCTAAAAAAAAGTTTTCTTTCAATATTTTTCTATAGTTTTTTCTGTATAACAGTTTGTTGCAATAAAATTTCATATTTAATAGTTTTTCTTCTTTACAAAAGTTTTCATACTACAGTTTTTCTGTACTAAACAAATTTTTTATAACAGTTTTCTCTATGATTTTATTATAAAACATGCAATTTTCTTTAAACTTTAAATCTAATTGCAAATTTTCCATAATTGTTTTTATTTTGTTATTTAAATGGTATAAGAAAAAAAAACAGTTTTATTACAATTAACAGCAAAACTACATGATTCATTTCATTATTTCTTTATTATTGGAACTGCATTTGTAAGCAGTTTGTCATTTTATTTATTTATTATTTTTTTTTCTATAGAATAATAAAAATCACTTTTATATGCCTGTGCCTCTTGCAACGTGTTTAGAATCTTAATTATCTACTCTATACTTTTCAAGATTTTATGAATAAATTTTTTAACGCTTTAAGGTTGACTTATTTTTTTGTTTTTAGTTTTATATATGAATTTATTTTGTTTTATTAATTTTAAGTGTATGTAATTTTATTTATTTAAAGCCGACAATTCTTTTTTTTATTGTTGTTGTTAAGAATTTGTTACTTTTATTGTTTAGTTTATAAAAAATTTTGAGATTTCCGCATTTTTACTTAAAAGCTTTTGTCCTCAAAAAAAGGTTATTGAAAAATTTATGTTATTTAACTTCTTTATCGGAATAAATATATACACGGATACCGGCTAGATTACAATGTAAACTACAATCATAGACTAGTTAATAGACCAGAGCATAGACTTGACTGTAGACAGGGCCATATACTGGACTATAAAGCATATTATGGACTAGACTATTGACTTGATTATTGACTAGACAATAGACTGAATTATAGACTAGACCACAGACTAGAATATAGACTAGACTATAGACTAGATTATATACTATACTGTATACCAGATTACAGACTTTACTATAGACTAGACTACAAACTATACGATAGACTAGAATATAGGCTAGATTATGGACTAGACTATAGACTAGACTATAGACTAGACTATAGACTAGACTATAGACTAGACTATAGACTAGACTATAGACTAGACTATAGACTAGACTATAGACTAGACTATAGACTAGACTATAGACTAGACTATAGACTAGACTATAGACTAGACTATAGACTAGACTATAGACTAGACTATAGACTAGACTATAGACTAGACTATAGACTAGACTATAGACTAGACTATAGACTAGACTATAGACTAGACTATAGACTAGACTATAGACTAGACAATAGCCTAGACTATAGACTATATTATAGCCTAGACTATATTATAGCCTAGACTATAGACTAGACTATAGACTAGATTATAGACTAGACTATAGACTAGACTATAGACTAGACTATAGACTATACTATAGACTAGACTATAGATTAGACTATAGACTAGACTATAGACTAGTCTATATACTAGATTAAAGACTAGACTATAGACTAAAATATAGACTAGAATATAGACTAGAATATAGACTAGTCTATAGAGTAGATTATAGACTAGATTATAGACTAGAATATAGACTAGACAATAGACTAGACTATAGACTAGTCTATAGCCTAGACTATAGACTAGTCTATAGACTAGATTATAGACTAGACTGTAGAGTAGGCTGTAAACTAGTCTTTAGCCTTGACTATAGACTAGTCTATAGACTAGACTATAGAGTAGACTATAGACTGGACTATAGAGTAGACTATAGAGTAGACTATAGCCTACACTATCGACTAGACTATAGACTAGACTGTAGACTAGACTATAGACTAGATTATAGACTAGTCTATAGACTAGAATATAGACTAGACTATAGACTAGTCTATAGACTAGAATATAGACTAGACTATAGACTAGACTATAGACTAAACTGTAGACTAGACTATAGAGTAGACTATACTATAGCCTAGACTATAGACTAGACTATAGACAAGACAATAGACTACACTATAGACTAGACTATAGACTAGTCTATAATCTAGTCTACAGTCTAGTCTAGTCTATAATCTAGTCTATAGTCTAGGCTATA